>NC_143045.1:44067500-44367500 GCF_057628025.1 Oncorhynchus mykiss | reverse complement strand
GGAGGTTTAATATCCTGACCTAGTGAGATATACATGGAGGTTTAATACCCTGACGTAGTGAGATATACATGGAGGAGGTTTAATATCCTGACCTAGTGAGATATACATGGAGGTTTAATATCCTGACCTAGTGAGATATACATGGAGGTTTAATACCCTGACGTAGTGAGATATACATGGAGGAGGTTTAATATCCTGACCTAGTGAGAGGTACATGGAGGTTTAATATCCTGACCTAGTGAGATATACATGGAGGAGGTTTAATATCCTGACCTAGTGAGATATACATGGAGGTTTAATATCCTGACCTAGTGAGATATACATGGAGGTTTAATATCCTGACCTAGTGAGATATACATGGAGGTTTAATATCCTGACCTAGTGAGATATACATGGAGGTTTAATATCCTGACCTAGTGAGATATACATAGAGGAGGTTTAATATCCTGACCTAGTGAGATATACATGGAGGAGGTTTAATCTCCTGACCTAGTGAGATATACATGTAGGAGGATTAATATCCTGACCTAGTGAGATATACATGGAGGAGGTTAAATATCCTGACCTAGTGAGATATACATGGAGGAGGTTTAATTTCCTGACCTAGTGAGATATACATAGAGGTTTAATATCCTGACCTAGTGAGATATACATGGAGGAGGTTTAATATCCTGACCTAGTGAGATATACATGGAGGTTTAATATCCTGACCTAGTGAGATATACATGGAGGTTTAATATCCTGACCTAGTGAGATATACATGGAGGTTTAATACCCTGACGTAGTGAGATATACATGGAGGAGGTTTAATATCCTGACCTAGTGAGATATACATGGAGGAGGTTTAATATCCTGTCCTAATTAGATGTACATGGAGGAGGTTTAATATCCTGACCTAGTGAGATATACATGGAGGAGGTTTAATATCCTGACCTTGTGAGAAATACATGGAGGTTTAATATCCTAACGTAGTGAGATATACATGGAGGAGGTTTAATATCCTGACCTAGTGAGATATACATGGAGGTTTAATATCCTGACCTAGTGAGATATACATGGAGGTTTAATACCCTGACGTAGTGAGATATACATGGAGGAGGTTTAATATCCTGACCTAGTGAGAGGTACATGGAGGTTTAATATCCTGACCTAGTGAGATATACATGGAGGAGGTTTAATATCCTGACCTAGTGAGATATACATGGAGGTTTAATATCCTGACCTAGTGAGATATACATGGAGGTTTAATATCCTGACCTAGTGAGATATACATGGAGGTTTAATACCCTGACGTAGTGAGATATACATAGAGGAGGTTTAATATCCTGACCTAGTGAGATATACATGGAGGAGGTTTAATCTCCTGACCTAGTGAGATATACATGTAGGAGGATTAATATCCTGACCTAGTGAGATATACATGGAGGAGGTTAAATATCCTGACCTAGTGAGATATACATGGAGGAGGTTTAATTTCCTGACCTAGTGAGATATACATAGAGGTTTAATATCCTGACCTAGTGAGATATACATGGAGGAGGTTTAATATCCTGACCTAGTGAGATATACATGGAGGTTTAATATCCTGACCTAGTGAGATATACATGGAGGTTTAATATCCTGACCTAGTGAGATATACATGGAGGTTTAATACCCTGACGTAGTGAGATATACATGGAGGAGGTTTAATATCCTGACCTAGTGAGATATACATGGAGGAGGTTTAATATCCTGACCTAATGAGATGTACAAGGAGGAGGTTTAATATCCTGACCTAGTGAGATATACATGGAGGAGGTTTAATATCCTGACCTAGTGAGAAATACATGGAGGTTTAATATCCTGACCTAGTGAGATATACATGGTGGAGGTTTAATATCCTGACCTAGTGAGATATACATGGAGGTTTAATATCCTGACCTAGTGAGATATACATGGTGGAGGTTTAATATCCTGACCTAGTGAGATATACATGGAGGTTTAATCTCCTGACCTAGTGAGATATACATGGAGGAGGTTTAATATCCTGACCTAGTGAGAAATACATGGAGGTTTAATATCCTGACCTAGTGAGATATACATGGAGGTTTAATATCCTGACCTAGTGAGATATACATGGAGGTTTAATATCCTGACTTAGTGAGATATACATGTAGGAGGATTAATATCCTGACCTAGTGAGATATACATGGAGGAGGTGTAATATCCTGACCTAGTGAGATATACATGGAGGAGGTTTAATATCCTGACCTAGTGAGATATACATGGAGGAGGTTTAATATCCTGACCTAGTGAGATATACATGGAGGAGGTTTAATATCCTGACCTAATGAGATGTACATGGAGGAGGTTTAATCTCCTGACCTAATGAGATATACATGGAGGTTTAATATCCTGACCTAATGAGATGTACATGGAGGAGGTTTAATCTCCTGACCTAGTGAGATATACATGGAGGAGGTTTAATATCCTGACCTAGTGAGAAATACATGGAGGTTTAATATCCTGACCTAGTGAGATATACATGGTGGAGGTTTAATATCCTGACCTAGTGAGATATACATGGAGGTTTAATATCCTGACCTAGTGAGATATACATGGAGGTTTAATATCCTGACCTAGTGAGATATACATAGAGGTTTAATATCCTGACCTAGTGAGATATACATGGAGGAGGTTTAATATCCTGACCTAGTGAGATATACATGGAGGTTTAATATCCTGACCTAGTGAGATATACATGGAGGTTTAATACCCTGACGTAGTGAGATATACATGGAGGAGGTTTAATATCCTGACCTAGTGAGAGGTACATGGAGGTTTAATATCCTGACCTAGTGAGATATACATGGAGGAGGTTTAATATCCTGACCTAGTGAGATATACATGGTGGAGGTTTTAATATCCTGACCTATTGAGATATACATGGAGGAGGTTTAATATCCTGACCTAGTGAGATATACATGGTGGAGGTTTTAATATCCTGACCTAGTGAGATATACATGGTGGAGGTTTAACATCCTGACCTAGTGAGATATACATGGAGGAGGTTTAATCTCCTGACCTAGTGAGATATACATGGAGGTTTAATATTCTGACCTAGTGAGATATACATGGAGGTTTAATATCCTGACCTAGTGAGATATACATGGAGGTTTAATACCCTGACGTAGTGAGATATACATGGAGGAGGTTTAATATCCTGACCTAGTGAGATATACATGGAGGTTTAATATCCTGACCTAGTGAGATATACATGGAGGTTTAATACCCTGACGTAGTGAGATATACATGGAGGAGGTTTAATATCCTGACCTAGTGAGAGGTACATGGAGGTTTAATATCCTGACCTAGTGAGATATACATGGAGGAGGTTTAATATCCTGACCTAGTGAGATATACATGGAGGTTTAATATCCTGACCTAGTGAGATATACATGGAGGTTTAATATCCTGACCTAGTGAGATATACATGGAGGTTTAATATCCTGACCTAGTGAGATATACATGGAGGTTTAATATCCTGACCTAGTGAGATATACATAGAGGAGGTTTAATATCCTGACCTAGTGAGATATACATGGAGGAGGTTTAATTTCCTGACCTAGTGAGATATAAATAGAGGTTTAATATCCTGACCTAGTGAGATATACATGGAGGAGGTTTAATATCCTGACCTAGTGAGATATACATGGAGGTTTAATACCCTGACGTAGTGAGATATACATGGAGGAGGTTTAATATCCTGACCTAGTGAGATATACATGGAGGAGGTTTAATATCCTGACCTAATGAGATGTACATGGAGGAGGTTTAATATCCTGACCTAGTGAGATATACATGGAGGTTTAATCTCCTGACCTAGTGAGATATACATGGAGGAGGTTTAATATCCTGACCTAGTGAGAAATACATGGAGGTTTAATATCCTGACCTAGTGAGATATACATGGTGGAGGTTTAATATCCTGACCTAGTGAGATATACATGGAGGTTTAATATCCTGACCTAGTGAGATATACATGGAGGTTTAATATCCTGACTTAGTGAGATATACATGTAGGAGGATTAATATCCTGACCTAGTGAGATATACATGGAGGAGGTGTAATATCCTGACCTAGTGAGATATACATGGAGGAGGTTTAATATCCTGACCTAGTGAGATATACATGGAGGAGGTTTAATATCCTGACCTAGTGAGATATACATGGAGGAGGTTTAATATCCTGACCTAATGAGATGTACATGGAGGAGGTTTAATCTCCTGACCTAATGAGATGTACATGGAGGAGGTTTAATCTCCTGACCTAGTGAGATATACATGGAGGAGGTTTAATATCCTGACCTAGTGAGAAATACATGGAGGTTTAATATCCTGACCTAGTGAGATATACATGGTGGAGGTTTAATATCCTGACCTAGTGAGATATACATGGAGGTTTAATATCCTGACCTAGTGAGATATACATGGAGGTTTAATATCCTGACCTAGTGAGATATACATGTAGGAGGATTAATATCCTGACCTAGTGAGATATACATGGAGGAGGTTTAATATCCTGACCTAGTGAGATATACATGGAGGTTTAATATCCTGACCTAGTGAGATATACATAGAGGTTTAATATCCTGACCTAGTGAGATATACATGGAGGAGGTTTAATATCCTGACCTAGTGAGATATACATGGAGGAGGTTTAATACCCTGACCTAGTGAGATATACATGGAGGAGGTTTAATATACTGACCTAGTGAGATATACATGGAGGAGGTTTAATATCCTGACCTAGTGAGATATACATGGTGGAGGTTTTAATATCCTGACCTATTGAGATATACATGGAGGAGGTTTAATATCCTGACCTAGTGAGATATACATGGTGGAGGTTTTAATATCCTGACCTAGTGAGATATACATGGTGGAGGTTTAACATCCTGACCTAGTGAGATATACATGGAGGAGGTTTAATCTCCTGACCTAGTGAGATATACATGGAGGTTTAATATTCTGACCTAGTGAGATATACATGGAGGTTTAATATCCTGACCTAGTGAGATATACATGGAGGTTTAATACCCTGACGTAGTGAGATATACATGGAGGAGGTTTAATATCCTGACCTAGTGAGATATACATGGAGGTTTAATATCCTGACCTAGTGAGATATACATGGAGGTTTAATACCCTGACGTAGTGAGATATACATGGAGGAGGTTTAATCTCCTGACCTAGTGAGAGGTACATGGAGGTTTAATATCCTGACCTAGTGAGATATACATGGAGGAGGTTTAATATCCTGACCTAGTGAGATATACATGGAGGTTTAATATCCTGACCTAGTGAGATATACATGGAGGTTTAATATCCTGACCTAGTGAGATATACATGGAGGTTTAATATCCTGACCTAGTGAGATATACATGGAGGTTTAATACCCTGACGTAGAGAGATATACATGGAGGAGGTTTAATATCCTGACCTAGTGAGATATACATGGAGGAGGTTTAATATCCTGACCTAATGAGATGTACATGGAGGAGGTTTAATATCCTGACCTAGTGAGATATACATGGAGGAGGTTTAATATCCTGACCTAGTGAGAAATACATGGAGGTTTAATATCCTGACCTAGTGAGATATACATGGAGGAGGTTTAATATCCTGACCTAGTGAGATATACATGGAGGAGGTTTAATTTCCTGACCTAGTGAGATAGAAATAGAGGTTTAATATCCTGACCTAGTGAGATATACATGGAGGAGGTTTAATATCCTGACCTAGTGAGATATACATGGAGGTTTAATATCCTGACCTAGTGAGATATACATGGAGGTTTAATACCCTGACGTAGTGAGATATACATGGAGGAGGTTTAATATCCTGACCTAGTGAGATATACATGGAGGAGGTTTAATATCCTGACCTAATGAGATGTACATGGAGGAGGTTTAATATCCTGACCTAGTGAGATATACATGGAGGAGGTTTAATATCCTGACCTAGTGAGAAATACATGGAGGTTTAATATCCTGACCTAGTGAGATATACATGGTGGAGGTTTAATATCCTGACCTAGTGAGATATACATGGAGGTTTAATATCCTGACCTAGTGAGATATACATGTAGGAGGATTAATATCCTGACCTAGTGAGATATACATGGAGGAGGTTTAATATCCTGACCTAGTGAGATATACATGGAGGTTTAATATCCTGACCTAGTGAGATATACATGGAGGTTTAATACCCTGACGTAGTGAGATATACATGGAGGAGGTTTAATATCCTGACCTAGTGAGAGGTACATGGAGGTTTAATATCCTGACCTAGTGAGATATACATGGAGGAGGTTTAATACCCTGACCTAGTGAGATATACATGGAGGAGGTTAAATATCCTGACCTAGTGAGATATACATGGAGGAGGTTTAATATCCTGACCTAATGAGATGTACATGGAGGAGGTTTAATATCCTGACCTAGTGAGATATACATGGAGGAGGTTTAATATCCTGACCTAGTGAGAAATACATGGAGGTTTAATATCCTGACCTAGTGAGATATACATGGAGGAGGTTTAATATCCTGACCTAGTGAGATATACATGGAGGAGGTTTAATTTCCTGACCTAGTGAGATAGAAATAGAGGTTTAATATCCTGACCTAGTGAGATATACATGGAGGAGGTTTAATATCCTGACCTAGTGAGATATACATGGAGGTTTAATATCCTGACCTAGTGAGATATACATGGAGGTTTAATATCCTGACCTAGTGAGATATACATGGAGGTTTAATACCCTGACGTAGTGAGATATACATGGAGGAGGTTTAACATCCTGACCTAGTGAGATATACATGGAGGAGGTTTAATATCCTGACCTAATGAGATGTACATGGAGGAGGTTTAATATCCTGACCTAGTGAGATATACATGGAGGAGGTTTAATATCCTGACCTAGTGAGATATACATGGAGGAGGTTTAATATCCTGACCTAATGAGATGTACATGGAGGAGGTTTAATCTCCTGACCTAATGAGATGTACATGGAGGAGGTTTAATCTCCTGACCTAATGAGATGTACATGGAGGAGGTTTAATCTCCTGACCTAGTGAGATATACATGGAGGAGGTTTAATCTCCTGACCTAGTGAGATATACATGGAGGTTTAATATCCTGACCTAGTGAGATATACATGGAGGAGGTTTAATATCCTGACCTAGTGAGAAATACATGGAGGAGGTTTAATATCCTGACCTAGTGAGATATACATGGAGGAGGTTTAATATCCTGACCTAATGAGATGTACATGGAGGAGGTTTAATCTCCTGACCTAATGAGATGTACATGGAGGAGGTTTAATCTCCTGACCTAATGAGATGTACATGGAGGAGGTTTAATCTCCTGACCTAGTGAGATATACATGGAGGAGGTTTAATCTCCTGACCTAGTGAGATATACATGGAGGTTTAATATCCTGACCTAGTGAGATATACATGGAGGAGGTTTAATATCCTGACCTAGTGAGAAATACATGGAGGTTTAATATCCTGACCTAGTGAGATATACATGGAGGAGGTTTAATATCCTGACCTAATGAGATGTACATGGAGGAGGTTTAATCTCCTGACCTAGTGAGATATACATGGAGGAGGTTTAATATCCTGACCTAGTGAGAAATACATGGAGGTTTAATATCCTGACCTAGTGAGATATACATGGTGGAGGTTTAATATCCTGACCTAGTGAGATATACATGGAGGTTTAATATCCTGACCTAGTGAGATATACATGGAGGTTTAATATCCTGACCTAGTGAGATATACATGTAGGAGGATTAATATCCTGACCTAGTGAGATATACATGGAGGAGGTTTAATATCCTGACCTAGTGAGATATACATGGAGGAGGTTTAATATCCTGACCTAGTGAGATATACATGGAGGAGGTTTAATACCCTGACCTAGTGAGATATACATGGAGGAGGTTTAATATACTGACCTAGTGAGATATACATGGAGGAGGTTTAATATCCTGACCTAGTGAGATATACATGGAGGAGGTTTAATATCCTGACCTAGTGAGATATACATGGTGGAGGTTTTAATATCCTGACCTATTGAGATATACATGGAGGAGGTTTAATATCCTGACCTAGTGAGATATACATGGTGGAGGTTTTAATATCCTGACCTAGTGAGATATACATGGTGGAGGTTTAACATCCTGACCTAGTGAGATATACATGGAGGAGGTTTAATCTCCTGACCTAGTGAGATATACATGGAGGTTTAATATTCTGACCTAGTGAGATATACATGGAGGTTTAATATCCTGACCTAGTGAGATATACATGGAGGTTTAATACCCTGACGTAGTGAGATATACATGGAGGAGGTTTAATATCCTGACCTAGTGAGATATACATGGAGGTTTAATATCCTGACCTAGTGAGATATACATGGAGGTTTAATACCCTGACGTAGTGAGATATACATGGAGGAGGTTTAATATCCTGACCTAGTGAGAGGTACATGGAGGTTTAATATCCTGACCTAGTGAGATATACATGGAGGAGGTTTAATATCCTGACCTAGTGAGATATACATGGAGGTTTAATATCCTGACCTAGTGAGATATACATGGAGGTTTAATATCCTGACCTAGTGAGATATACATGGAGGTTTAATATCCTGACCTAGTGAGATATACATGGAGGTTTAATATCCTGACCTAGTGAGATATACATAGAGGAGGTTTAATATCCTGACCTAGTGAGATATACATGGAGGAGGTTTAATATCCTGACCTAGTGAGATATACATGGAGGAGGTTTAATTTCCTGACCTAGTGAGATATAAATAGAGGTTTAATATCCTGACCTAGTGAGATATACATGGAGGAGGTTTAATATCCTGACCTAGTGAGATATACATGGAGGTTTAATATCCTGACCTAGTGAGATATACATGGAGGTTTAATATCCAGACCTAGTGAGATATACATGGAGGTTTAATACCCTGACGTAGTGAGATATACATGGAGGAGGTTTAATATCCTGACCTAGTGAGATATACATGGAGGAGGTTTAATATCCTGACCTAATGAGATGTACATGGAGGAGGTTTAATATCCTGACCTAGTGAGATATACATGGAGGAGGTTTAATATCCTGACCTAGTGAGATATACATGGAGGAGGTTTAATTTCCTGACCTAGTGAGATAGAAATAGAGGTTTAATATCCTGACCTAGTGAGATATACATGGAGGAGGTTTAATATCCTGACCTAGTGAGATATACATGGAGGAGGTTTAATTTCCTGACCTAGTGAGATAGAAATAGAGGTTTAATATCCTGACCTAGTGAGAAATACATGGAGGTTTAATATCCTGACCTAGTGAGATATACATGGAGGAGGTTTAATATCCTGACCTAGTGAGATATACATGGAGGAGGTTTAATTTCCTGACCTAGTGAGATAGAAATAGAGGTTTAATACCCTGACCTAGTGAGATATACATGGAGGTTTAATACCCTGACGTAGTGAGATATACATGGAGGAGGTTTAATATCCTGACCTAGTGAGATATACATGGAGGAGGTTTAATATCCTGACCTAATGAGATGTACATGGAGGAGGTTTAATATCCTGACCTAGTGAGATATACATGGAGGAGGTTTAATATCCTGACCTAGTGAGAAATACATGGAGGTTTAATATCCTGACCTAGTGAGATATACATGGTGGAGGTTTAATATCCTGACCTAGTGAGATATACATGGAGGTTTAATATCCTGACCTAGTGAGATATACATGGTGGAGGTTTAATATCCTGACCTAGTGAGATATACATGGAGGTTTAATATCCTGACCTAGTGAGATATACATGGAGGAGGTTTAATATCCTGATTAGGGAGATATACATGGAGGAGGTTTAATATCCTGACCTAGTGAGATATACATGGAGGTTTAATATCCTGACCTAGTGAGATATACATGGAGGTTTAATATCCTGACCTAGTGAGATATACATGTAGGAGGATTAATATCCTGACCTAGTGAGATATACATGGAGGAGGTTTAATATCCTGACCTAGTGAGATATACATGGAGGAGGTTTAATATCCTGACGTAGTGAGATATACATGGAGGTTTAATATCCTGACCTAGTGAGATATACATGGAGGAGGTTTAATATCCTGACCTAGTGAGATATACATGGTGGAGGTTTTAATATCCTGACCTATTGAGATATACATGGAGGAGGTTTTAATATCCTTACCTAGTGAGATATACATGGAGGAGGTTTAATATCCTGACCTACTGAGATATACATGTAGGAGGATTAATATCCTGACCTAGTGAGATATACATGGAGGAGGTTTAATCTCTTGACCTAGTGAGATATACATGTAGGAGGATTAATATCCTGACCTAGTGAGATATACATGGAGGAGGTTAAATATCCTGACCTAGTGAGATATACATGGAGGAGGTTTAATATCCTGACCTAGTGAGATATACATGGAGGAGGTTTAATATCCTGACCTAGTGAGATATACATGGAGGTTTAATATCCTGACCTAGTGAGATATACATGGAGGTTTAATATCCTGACCTAGTGAGATATACATGGAGGTTTAATACCCTGACGTAGTGAGATATACATGGAGGAGGTTTAATATCCTGACCTAGTGAGATATACATGGAGGAGGTTTAATATCCTGACCTAATGAGATGTACATGGAGGAGGTTTAATATCCTGACCTAGTGAGATATACATGGAGGAGGTTTAATATCCTGACCTAGTGAGAAATACATGGAGGTTTAATATCCTGACCTAGTGAGATATACATGGAGGAGGTTTAATATCCTGACCTAGTGAGATATACATGGAGGAGGTTTAATTTCCTGACCTAGTGAGATAGAAATAGAGGTTTAATATCCTGACCTAGTGAGATATACATGGAGGAGGTTTAATATCCTGACCTAGTGAGATATACATGGAGGTTTAATATCCTGACCTAGTGAGATATACATGGAGGTTTAATATCCTGACCTAGTGAGATATACATGGAGGTTTAATACCCTGACGTAGTGAGATATACATGGAGGAGGTTTAATATCCTGACCTAGTGAGATATACATGGAGGAGGTTTAATATCCTGACCTAATGAGATGTACATGGAGGAGGTTTAATATCCTGACCTAGTGAGATATACATGGAGGAGGTTTAATATCCTGACCTAGTGAGAAATACATGGAGGTTTAATATCCTGACCTAGTGAGATATACATGGAGGAGGTTTAATATCCTGACCTAGTGAGATATACATGGAGGAGGTTTAATTTCCTGACCTAGTGAGATAGAAATAGAGGTTTAATATCCTGACCTAGTGAGATATACATGGAGGAGGTTTAATATCCTGACCTAGTGAGATATACATGGAGGTTTAATATCCTGACCTAGTGAGATATACATGGAGGTTTAATATCCTGACCTAGTGAGATATACATGGAGGTTTAATACCCTGACGTAGTGAGATATACATGGAGGAGGTTTAATATCCTGACCTAGTGAGATATACATGGAGGAGGTTTAATATCCTGACCTAATGAGATGTACATGGAGGAGGTTTAATATCCTGACCTAGTGAGATATACATGGAGGAGGTTTAATATCCTGACCTAGTGAGAAATACATGGAGGTTTAATATCCTGACCTAGTGAGATATACATGGTGGAGGTTTAATATCCTGACCTAGTGAGATATACATGGAGGTTTAATATCCTGACCTAGTGAGATATACATGGTGGAGGTTTAATATCCTGACCTAGTGAGATATACATGGAGGAGGTTTAATATCCTGACCTAGGGAGATATACATGGAGGAGGTTTAATATCCTGACCTAGTGAGATATACATGGAGGTTTAATATCCTGACCTAGTGAGATATACATGGAGGTTTAATATCCTGACCTAGTGAGATATACATGTAGGAGGATTAATATCCTGACCTAGTGAGATATACATGGAGGAGGTTTAATATCCTGACCTAGTGAGATATACATGGAGGAGGTTTAATATCCTGACCTAGTGAGATATACATGGAGGTTTAATATCCTGACCTAGTGAGATATACATGGAGGTTTAATACCCTGACGTAGTGAGATATACATGGAGGAGGTTTAATATCCTGACCTAGTGAGAGGTACATGGAGGTTTAATATCCTGACCTAGTGAGATATACATGGAGGAGGTTTAATATCCTGACCTAGTGAGATATACATGGAGGTTTAATATCCTGACCTAGTGAGATATACATGGAGGTTTAATATCCTGACCTAGTGAGATATACATGGAGGTTTAATATCCTGACCTAGTGAGATATACATAGAGGAGGTTTAATATCCTGACCTAGTGAGATATACATGGAGGAGGTTTAATCTCCTGACCTAGTGAGATATACATGTAGGAGGATTAATATCCTGACCTAGTGAGATATACATGGAGGAGGTTAAATATCCTGACCTAGTGAGATATACATGGAGGAGGTTTAATTTCCTGACCTAGTGAGATATACATAGAGGTTTAATATCCTGACCTAGTGAGATATACATGGAGGTTTAATATCCTGACCTAGTGAGATATACATGGAGGTTTAATACCCTGACGTAGTGAGATATACATGGAGGAGGTTTAATATCCTGACCTAGTGAGATATACATGGAGGAGGTTTAATATCCTGACCTAATGAGATGTACATGGAGGAGGTTTAATATCCTGACCTAGTGAGATATACATGGAGGAGGTTTAATATCCTGACCTAGTGAGAAATACATGGAGGTTTAATATCCTGACCTAGTGAGATATACATGGTGGAGGTTTAATATCCTGACCTAGTGAGATATACATGGAGGTTTAATCTCCTGACCTAGTGAGATATACATGGAGGAGGTTTAATATCCTGACCTAGTGAGAAATACATGGAGGTTTAATATCCTGACCTAGTGAGATATACATGGTGGAGGTTTAATATCCTGACCTAGTGAGATATACATGGAGGTTTAATATCCTGACCTAGTGAGATATACATGGAGGTTTAATATCCTGACTTAGTGAGATATACATGTAGGAGGATTAATATCCTGACCTAGTGAGATATACATGGAGGAGGTGTAATATCCTGACCTAGTGAGATATACATGGAGGAGGTTTAATATCCTGACCTAGTGAGATATACATGGAGGAGGTTTAATATCCTGACCTAGTGAGAAATACATGGAGGTTTAATATCCTGACCTAGTGAGATATACATGAAGGTTTAATATCCTGACCTAGTGAGATATACATGGAGGTTTAATACCCTGACGTAGTGAGATATACATGGAGGAGGTTTAATATCCTGACCTAGTGAGATATACATGGAGGTTTAATATCCTGACCTAGTGAGATATACATGGAGGTTTAATACCCTGACGTAGTGAGATATACATGGAGGAGGTTTAATATCCTGACCTAGTGAGAGGTACATGGAGGTTTAATATCCTGACCTAGTGAGATATACATGGAGGAGGTTTAATATCCTGACCTAGTGAGATATACATGGAGGTTTAATATCCTGACCTAGTGAGATATACATGGAGGTTTAATATCCTGACCTAGTGAGATATACATGGAGGTTTAATATCCTGACCTAGTGAGATATACATAGAGGAGGTTTAATATCCTGACCTAGTGAGATATACATGGAGGAGGTTTAATCTCCTGACCTAGTGAGATATACATGTAGGAGGATTAATATCCTGACCTAGTGAGATATACATGGAGGAGGTTAAATATCCTGACCTAGTGAGATATACATGGAGGAGGTTTAATTTCCTGACCTAGTGAGATATACATAGAGGTTTAATATCCTGACCTAGTGAGATATACATGGAGGTTTAATATCCTGACCTAGTGAGATATACATGGAGGTTTAATACCCTGACGTAGTGAGATATACATGGAGGAGGTTTAATATCCTGACCTAGTGAGATATACATGGAGGAGGTTTAATATCCTGACCTAATGAGATGTACATGGAGGAGGTTTAATATCCTGACCTAGTGAGATATACATGGAGGAGGTTTAATATCCTGACCTAGTGAGAAATACATGGAGGTTTAATATCCTGACCTAGTGAGATATACATGGTGGAGGTTTAATATCCTGACCTAGTGAGATATACATGGAGGTTTAATATCCTGACCTAGTGAGATATACATGGTGGAGGTTTAATATCCTGACCTAGTGAGATATACATGGAGGTTTAATCTCCTGACCTAGTGAGATATACATGGAGGAGGTTTAATATCCTGACCTAGTGAGAAATACATGGAGGTTTAATATCCTGACCTAGTGAGATATACATGGTGGAGGTTTAATATCCTGACCTAGTGAGATATACATGGAGGTTTAATATCCTGACCTAGTGAGATATACATGGAGGTTTAATATCCTGACTTAGTGAGATATACATGTAGGAGGATTAATATCCTGACCTAGTGAGATATACATGGAGGAGGTGTAATATCCTGACCTAGTGAGATATACATGGAGGAGGTTTAATATCCTGACCTAGTGAGATATACATGGAGGAGGTTTAATATCCTGACCTAGTGAGAAATACATGGAGGTTTAATATCCTGACCTAGTGAGATATACATGGTGGAGGTTTAATATCCTGACCTAGTGAGATATACATGGAGGTTTAATATCCTGACCTAGTGAGATATACATGGAGGTTTAATATCCTGACCTAGTGAGATATACATGTAGGAGGATTAATATCCTGACCTAGTGAGATATACATGGAGGAGGTTTAATATCCTGACCTAGTGAGATATACATGGAGGAGGTTTAATATCCTGACCTAGTGAGATATACATGGAGGAGGTTTAATACCCTGACCTAGTGAGATATACATGGAGGAGGTTTAATATACTGACCTAGTGAGATATACATGGAGGAGGTTTAATATCCTGACCTAGTGAGATATACATGGTGGAGGTTTTAATATCCTGACCTATTGAGATATACATGGAGGAGGTTTAATATCCTGACCTAGTGAGATATACATGGTGGAGGTTTTAATATCCTGACCTAGTGAGATATACATGGTGGAGGTTTAACATCCTGACCTAGTGAGATATACATGGAGGAGGTTTAATCTCCTGACCTAGTGAGATATACATGGAGGTTTAATATTCTGACCTAGTGAGATATACATGGAGGTTTAATATCCTGACCTAGTGAGATATACATGGAGGTTTAATACCCTGACGTAGTGAGATATACATGGAGGAGGTTTAATATCCTGACCTAGTGAGATATACATGGAGGTTTAATATCCTGACCTAGTGAGATATACATGGAGGTTTAATACCCTGACCTAGTGAGATATACATGGAGGAGGTTTAATATCCTGACCTAGTGAGATATACATGGAGGAGGTTTAATATCCTGACCTAGTGAGAGGTACATGGAGGTTTAATATCCTGACCTAGTGAGATATACATGGAGGAGGTTTAATATCCTGACCTAGTGAGATATACATGGAGGTTTAATATCCTGACCTAGTGAGATATACATGGAGGTTTAATATCCTGACCTGGTGAGATATACATGGAGGTTTAATATCCTGACCTAGTGAGATATACATGGAGGTTTAATATCCTGACCTAGTGAGATATACATAGAGGAGGTTTAATATCCTGACCTAGTGAGATATACATGGAGGAGGTTTAATATCCTGACCTAGTGAGATATACATGGAGGAGGTTTAATTTCCTGAACAAGTGAGATATAAATAGAGGTTTAATATCCTGACCTAGTGAGATATACATGGAGGAGGTTTAATATCCTGACCTAGTGAGATATACATGGAGGTTTAATATCCTGACCTAGTGAGATATACATGGAGGTTTAATATCCAGACCTAGTGAGATATACATGGAGGTTTAATACCCTGACGTAGTGAGATATACATGGAGGAGGTTTAATATCCTGACCTAGTGAGATATACATGGAGGAGGTTTAATATCCTGACCTAATGAGATGTACATGGAGGAGGTTTAATATCCTGACCTAGTGAGATATACATGGAGGAGGTTTAATATCCTGACCTAGTGAGAAATACATGGAGGTTTAATATCCTGACCTAGTGAGATATACATGGAGGAGGTTTAATATCCTGACCTAGTGAGATATACATGGAGGAGGTTTAATTTCCTGACCTAGTGAGATAGAAATAGAGGTTTAATATCCTGACCTAGTGAGATATACATGGAGGAGGTTTAATATCCTGACCTAGTGAGATATACATGGAGGTTTAATATCCTGACCTAGTGAGATATACATGGAGGTTTAATATCCTGACCTAGTGAGATATACATGGAGGTTTAATACCCTGACGTAGTGAGATATACATGGAGGAGGTTTAATATCCTGACCTAGTGAGATATACATGGAGGAGGTTTAATATCCTGACCTAATGAGATGTACATGGAGGAGGTTTAATATCCTGACCTAGTGAGATATACATGGAGGAGGTTTAATATCCTGACCTAGTGAGAAATACATGGAGGTTTAATATCCTGACCTAGTGAGATATACATGGAGGAGGTTTAATATCCTGACCTAGTGAGATATACATGGAGGAGGTTTAATTTCCTGACCTAGTGAGATAGAAATAGAGGTTTAATATCCTGACCTAGTGAGATATACATGGAGGAGGTTTAATATCCTGACCTAGTGAGATATACATGGAGGAGGTTTAATATCCTGACCTAATGAGATGTACATGGAGGAGGTTTAATATCCTGACCTAGTGAGATATACATGGAGGAGGTTTAATATCCTGACCTAGTGAGAAATACATGGAGGTTTAATATCCTGACCTAGTGAGATATACATGGTGGAGGTTTAATATCCTGACCTAGTGAGATATACATGGAGGTTTAATATCCTGACCTAGTGAGATATACATGGTGGAGGTTTAATATCCTGACCTAGTGAGATATACATGGAGGTTTAATATCCTGACCTAGTGAGATATACATGGAGGAGGTTTAATATCCTGACCTAGGGAGATATACATGGAGGAGGTTTAATATCCTGACCTAGTGAGATATACATGGAGGTTTAATATCCTGACCTAGTGAGATATACATGGAGGTTTAATATCCTGACCTAGTGAGATATACATGTAGGAGGATTAATATCCTGACCTAGTGAGATATACATGGTGGAGGTTTTAATATCATGACCTATTGAGATATACATGGAGGAGGTTTAATATCCTGACCTACTGAGATATACATGTAGGAGGATTAATATCCTGACCTAGTGAGATATACATGGAGGAGGTTTAATCTCTTGACCTAGTGAGATATACATGTAGGAGGATTAATATCCTGACCTAGTGAGATATACATGGAGGAGGTTAAATATCCTGACCTAGTGAGATATACATGGAGGAGGTTTAATATCCTGACCTAGTGAGATATACATGGAGGAGGTTTAATATCCTGACCTAGTGAGATATACATGGAGGAGGTTTAATATCCTGACGTAGTGAGATATACATGGAGGTTTAATATCCTGACCTAGTGAGATATACATAGAGGAGGTTTAATATCCTGACCTAGTGAGATATACATGGAGGAGGTTTAATCTCCTGACCTAGTGAGATATACATGGAGGTTTAATATCCTGACGTAGTGAGATATACATGGAGGAGGTTTAATATCCTGACGTAGTGAGATATACATGGAGGAGGTTTAATATCCTGACCTAGTGAGATATACATAGAGGAGGTTTAATATCCTGACCTGGTGAGATATACATGGTGGAGGTTTTAATATCCTGACCTATTGAGATATACATGGAGGAGGTTTAATATCCTGACCTAGTGAGATATACATGGTGGAGGTTTTAATATCCTGACCTAGTGAGATATACATGGTGGAGGTTTAATATCCTGACCTAGTGAGATATACATGGAGGAGGTTTAATCTCCTGACCTAGTGAGATATACATGGAGGTTTAATATCCTGACCTAGTGAGATATACATGGAGGTTTAATACCCTGACGTAGTGAGATATACATGGAGGAGGTTTAATATCCTGACCTAGTGAGATATACATGGAGGTTTAATATCCTGACCTAGTGAGATATACATGGAGGTTTAATACCCTGACGTAGTGAGATATACATGGAGGAGGTTTAATATCCTGACCTAGTGAGAGGTACATTGAGGTTTAATATCCTGACCTAGTGAGATATACATGGAGGAGGTTTAATATCCTGACCTAGTGAGATATACATGGAGGTTTAATATCCTGACCTAGTGAGATATACATGGAGGTTTAATATCCTGACCTAGTGAGATATACATGGAGGTTTAATATCCTGACCTAGTGAGATATACATGGAGGTTTAATACCCTGACGTAGTGAGATATACATGGAGGAGGTTTAATATCCTGACCTAGTGAGATATACATGGAGGAGGTTTAATATCCTGACCTAGTGAGATATACATGGAGGTTTAATACCCTGACGTAGTGAGATATACATGGAGGTTTAATATCCTGACCTAGTGAGATATACATGGAGGAGGTTTAATATCCTGACCTAGTGAGATATACATGGAGGAGGTTTAATATACTGACCTAGTGAGATATACATGGAGGAGGTTTAATATCCTGACCTAATGAGATGTACATGGAGGAGGTTTAATATCCTGACCTAGTGAGATATACATGGAGGAGGTTTAATATCCTGACCTAGTGAGAAATACATGGAGGTTTAATATCCTGACCTAGTGAGATATACATGGTGGAGGTTTAATATCCTGACCTAGTGAGATATACATGGAGGTTTAATATCCTGACCTAGTGAGATATACATGGTGGAGGTTTAATATCCTGACCTAGTGAGATATACATGGAGGTTTAATATCCTGACCTAGTGAGATATACATGTAGGAGGATTAATATCCTGACCTAGTGAGATATACATGGAGGAGGTTTAATATCCTGACCTAGTGAGATATACATGGTGGAGGTTTAATATCCTGACCTAGTGAGATATACATGGAGGTTTAATATCCTGACCTAGTGAGATATACATGGAGGTTTAATATCCTGACCTAGTGAGATATACATGGAGTAGGTTTAATATCCTGACCTACTGAGATATACATGGAGGAGGTTTAATCTCCTGACCTAGTGAGATATACATGTAGGAGGATAGTGAGATACATGGAGGAGGTTAAATATCCTGACCTAGTGAGATATACATGGAGGAGGTTTAATATCCTGACCTAGTGAGATATACATGGAGGAGGTTTAATATCCTGACCTAGTGAGATATACATGGAGGAGGTTTAATATCCTGACGTAGTGAGATATACATGGAGGTTTAATATCCTGACCTAGTGAGATATACATAGAGGAGGTTTAATATCCTGACCTAGTGAGATATACATGGAGGAGGTTTAATCTCCTGACCTAGTGTGATATACATGGAGGTTTAATATCCTGACGTAGTGAGATATACATGGAGGAGGTTTAATATCCTGACGTAGTGAGATATACATGGAGGTTTAATATCCTGACCTAGTGAGATATACATAGAGGAGGTTTAATATCCTGACCTGGTGAGATATACATGGAGGAGGTTTAATATACTGACCTAGTGAGATATACATGGAGGAGGTTTAATATCCTGACCTAGTGAGATATACATGGAGGAGGTTTAATATCCTGACCTAGTGAGATATACATGGAGGAGGTTTAATATCCTGACCTAGTGAGATATACATGGAGGTTTAATATCCTGACCTAGTGAGATATACATGGTGGAGGTTTAATATCCTGACCTAGTGAGATATACATGGAGGTTTAATATCCTGACCTAGTGAGATATACATGGAGGAGGTTTAATATCCTGACCTAGGGAGATATACATGGAGGAGGTGTAATATCCTGACCTAGTGAGATATACATGGAGGTTTAATATCCTGACCTAGTGAGATATACATGGAGGTTTAATATCCTGACCTAGTGAGATATACATGTAGGAGGATTAATATCCTGACCTAGTGAGATATACATGGAGGAGGTTTAATATCCTGACCTAGTGAGATATACATGGTGGAGGTTTATTATCCTGACCTAGTGAGATATACATGGAGGTTTAATATCCTGACCTAGTGAGATATACATAGAGGAGGTTTAATATCCTGACCTAGTGAGATATACATGGAGGAGGTTTAATATCCTAACCTACTGAGATATACATGTAGGAGGATTAATATCCTGACCTAGTGAGATATACATGGAGGAGGTTTAATCTCCTGACCTAGTGAGATATACATGTAGGAGGATTAATATCCTGACCTAGTGAGATATACATGGAGGAGGTTAAATATCCTGACCTAGTGAGATATACATGGAGGAGGTTTAATATCCTGACCTAGTGAGATATACATGGAGGAGGTTTAATATCCTGACCTAGTGAGATATACATGGAGGAGGTTTAATATCCTGACGTAGTGAGATATACATGGAGGTTTAATATCCTGACCTAGTGAGATATACATAGAGGAGGTTTAATATCCTGACCTAGTGAGATATACATGGAGGAGGTTTAATATCCTGACCTAGTGAGATATACATGAAGGTTTAATATCCTGACCTAGTGAGATATACATGGAGGTTTAATACCCTGACGTAGTGAGATATACATGGAGGAGGTTTAATATCCTGACCTAGTGAGATATACATGGAGGTTTAATATCCTGACCTAGTGAGATATACATGGAGGTTTAATACCCTGACGTAGTGAGATATACATGGAGGAGGTTTAATATCCTGACCTAGTGAGAGGTACATGGAGGTTTAATATCCTGACCTAGTGAGATATACATGGAGGAGGTTTAATATCCTGACCTAGTGAGATATACATGGAGGTTTAATATCCTGACCTAGTGAGATATACATGGAGGTTTAATATCCTGACCTAGTGAGATATACATGGAGGTTTAATATCCTGACCTAGTGAGATATACATGGAGGTTTAATATCCTGACCTAGTGAGATATACATAGAGGAGGTTTAATATCCTGACCTAGTGAGATATACATGGAGGAGGTTTAATATCCTGACCTACTGAGATATACATGTAGGAGGATTAATATCCTGACCTAGTGAGATATACATGGAGGAGGTTTAATCTCCTGACCTAGTGAGATATACATGTAGGAGGATTAATATCCTGACCTAGTGAGATATACATGGAGGAGGTTAAATATCCTGACCTAGTGAGATATACATGGAGGAGGTTTAATATCCTGACCTAGTGAGATATACATGGAGGAGGTTTAATATCCTGACCTAGTGAGATATACATGGAGGAGGTTTAATCTCCTGACCTAGTGAGATATACATGGAGGAGGTTTAATATCCTGACATAGTGAGAAATACATGGAGGTTTAATATCCTGACCTAGTGAGATATACATGGTGGAGGTTTAATATCCTGACCTAGTGAGATATACATGGAGGTTTAATATCCTGACCTAGTGAGATATACATGGAGGTTTAATATCCTGACCTAGTGAGATATACATGGAGGTTTAATATCCTGACCTAGTGAGATATACATGTAGGAGGATTAATATCCTGACCTAGTGAGATATACATGGAGGAGGTGTAATGTCCTGACCTAGTGAGATATACATGGAGGAGGTTTAATATCCTGACCTAGTGAGATATACATGGAGGAGGTTTAATATCCTGACCTAGTGAGATATACATGGAGGAGGTTTAATCTCCTGACCTAGTGAGATATACATGGAGGAGGTTTAATATCCTGACCTAGTGAGAAATACATGGAGGTTTAATATCCTGACCTAGTGAGATATACATGGTGGAGGTTTAATATCCTGACCTAGTGAGATATACATGGAGGTTTAATATCCTGACCTAGTGAGATATACATGGAGGTTTAATATCCTGACCTAGTGAGATAAACATGTAGGAGGATTAATATCCTGACCTAGTGAGATATACATGGAGGAGGTTTAATATCCTGACCTAGTGAGATATACATGGAGGAGGTTTAATATCCTGACCTAGTGAGATATACATGGAGGAGGTTTAATACCCTGACCTAGTGAGATATACATGGAGGAGGTTTAATATACTGACCTAGTGAGATATACATGGAGGAGGTTTAATATCCTGACCTAGTGAGATATACATGGTGGAGGTTTTAATATCCTGACCTATTGAGATATACATGGAGGAGGTTTAATATCCTGACCTAGTGAGATATACATGGTGGAGGTTTAATATCCTGACCTAGTGAGATATACATGGAGGAGGTTTAATCTCCTGACCTAGTGAGATATACATGGAGGTTTAATATCCTGACCTAGTGAGATTTACATGGAGGTTTAATATCCTGACCTAGTGAGATATACATGGAGGTTTAATACCCTGACGTAGTGAGATATACATGGAGGAGGGTTAATATCCTGACCTAGTGAGATATACATGGAGGTTTAATATCCTGACCTAGTGAGATATACATGGAGGTTTAATACCCTGACATAGTGAGATATACATGGAGGAGGTTTAATATCCTGACCTAGTGAGAGGTACATGGAGGTTTAATATCCTGACCTAGTGAGATATACATGGAGGAGGTTTAATATCCTGACCTAGTGAGATATACATGGAGGTTTAATATCCTGACCTAGTGAGATATACATGGAGGTTTAATATCCTGACCTAGTGAGATATACATGGAGGTTTAATATCCTGACCTAGTGAGATATACATGGAGGTTTAATATCCTGACCTAGTGAGACATACATAGAGGAGGTTTAATATCCTGACCTAGTGAGATATACATGGAGGAGGTTTAATATCCTGACCTAGTGAGATATACATGGAGGAGGTCTAATTTCCTGACCTAGTGAGATATAAATAGAGGTTTAATATCCTGACCTAGTGAGATGTACATGGAGGAGGTTTAATATCCTGACCTAGTGAGATATACATGGAGGAGGTTTAATATCCTGACCTAGTGAGATATACATGGAGGAGGTTTAATCTCCTGACCTAGTGAGATATACATGGAGGAGGTTTAATATCCTGACCTAGTGAGATATACATGGAGGTTTAATATCCTGACCTAGTGAGATAAACATGTAGGAGGATTAATATCCTGACCTAGTGAGATATACATGGAGGAGGTTTAATATCCTGACCTAGTGAGATATACATGGAGGAGGTTTAATATCCTGACCTAGTGAGATATACATGGAGGAGGTTTAATACCCTGACCTAGTGAGATATACATGGAGGAGGTTTAATATACTGACCTAGTGAGATATACATGGAGGAGGTTTAATATCCTGACCTAGTGAGATATACATGGAGGTTTAATATCCTGACCTAGTGAGATATACATGGAGGTTTAATATCCTGACCTAGTGAGATAAACATGTAGGAGGATTAATATCCTGACCTAGTGAGATATACATGGAGGAGGTTTAATATCCTGACCTAGTGAGATATACATGGAGGAGGTTTAATATCCTGACCTAGTGAGATATACATGGAGGAGGTTTAATACCCTGACCTAGTGAGATATACATGGAGGAGGTTTAATATACTGACCTAGTGAGATATACATGGAGGAGGTTTAATATCCTGACCTAGTGAGATATACATGGTGGAGGTTTTAATATCCTGACCTATTGAGATATACATGGAGGAGGTTTAATATCCTGACCTAGTGAGATATACATGGTGGAGGTTTAATATCCTGACCTAGTGAGATATACATGGAGGAGGTTTAATCTCCTGACCTAGTGAGATATACATGGAGGTTTAATATCCTGACCTAGTGAGATTTACATGGAGGTTTAATATCCTGACCTAGTGAGATATACATGGAGGTTTAATACCCTGACGTAGTGAGATATACATGGAGGAGGGTTAATATCCTGACCTAGTGAGATATACATGGAGGTTTAATATCCTGACCTAGTGAGATATACATGGAGGTTTAATACCCTGACATAGTGAGATATACATGGAGGAGGTTTAATATCCTGACCTAGTGAGAGGTACATGGAGGTTTAATATCCTGACCTAGTGAGATATACATGGAGGAGGTTTAATATCCTGACCTAGTGAGATATACATGGAGGTTTAATATCCTGACCTAGTGAGATATACATGGAGGTTTAATATCCTGACCTAGTGAGATATACATGGAGGTTTAATATCCTGACCTAGTGAGATATACATGGAGGTTTAATATCCTGACCTAGTGAGACATACATAGAGGAGGTTTAATATCCTGACCTAGTGAGATATACATGGAGGAGGTTTAATATCCTGACCTAGTGAGATATACATGGAGGAGGTCTAATTTCCTGACCTAGTGAGATATAAATAGAGGTTTAATATCCTGACCTAGTGAGATGTACATGGAGGAGGTTTAATATCCTGACCTAGTGAGATATACATGGAGGAGGTTTAATATCCTGACCTAGTGAGATATACATGGAGGAGGTTTAATCTCCTGACCTAGTGAGATATACATGGAGGAGGTTTAATATCCTGACCTAGTGAGATATACATGGAGGTTTAATATCCTGACCTAGTGAGATAAACATGTAGGAGGATTAATATCCTGACCTAGTGAGATATACATGGAGGAGGTTTAATATCCTGACCTAGTGAGATATACATGGAGGAGGTTTAATATCCTGACCTAGTGAGATATACATGGAGGAGGTTTAATACCCTGACCTAGTGAGATATACATGGAGGAGGTTTAATATACTGACCTAGTGAGATATACATGGAGGAGGTTTAATATCCTGACCTAGTGAGATATACATGGTGGAGGTTTTAATATCCTGACCTAGTGAGATATACATGGAGGAGGTTTAATATCCTGACCTAGTGAGATATACATGGTGGAGGTTTTAATATCCTGACCTAGTGAGATATACATGGTGGAGGTTTAATATCCTGACCTAGTGAGATATACATGGAGGAGGTTTAATCTCCTGACCTAGTGAGATATACATGGAGGTTTAATATCCTGACCTAGTGAGATTTACATGGAGGTTTAATATCCTGACCTAGTGAGATATACATGGAGGTTTAATACCCTGACGTAGTGAGATATACATGGAGGAGGGTTAATATCCTGACCTAGTGAGATATACATGGAGGTTTAATATCCTGACCTAGTGAGATATACATGGAGGTTTAATACCCTGACATAGTGAGATATACATGGAGGAGGTTTAATATCCTGACCTAGTGAGAGGTACATGGAGGTTTAATATCCTGACCTAGTGAGATATACATGGAGGAGGTTTAATATCCTGACCTAGTGAGATATACATGGAGGTTTAATATCCTGACCTAGTGAGATATACATGGAGGTTTAATATCCTGACCTAGTGAGATATACATGGAGGTTTAATATCCTGACCTAGTGAGATATACATGGAGGTTTAATATCCTGACCTAGTGAGACATACATAGAGGAGGTTTAATATCCTGACCTAGTGAGATATACATGGAGGAGGTTTAATATCCTGACCTAGTGAGATATACATGGAGGAGGTCTAATTTCCTGACCTAGTGAGATATAAATAGAGGTTTAATATCCTGACCTAGTGAGATGTACATGGAGGAGGTTTAATATCCTGACCTAGTGAGATATACATGGAGGAGGTTTAATATCCTGACCTAGTGAGATATACATGGAGGAGGTCTAATTTCCTGACCTAGTGAGATATAAATAGAGGTTTAATATCCTGACCTAGTGAGATGTACATGGAGGAGGTTTAATATCCTGACCTAGTGAGATATACATGGAGGTTTAATATCCTGACCTAGTGAGATATACATGGAGGTTTAATATCCTGACCTAGTGAGATATACATGGAGGTTTAATACCCTGACGTAGTGAGATATACATGGAGGAGGTTTAATATCCTGACCTAGTGAGATATACATGGAGGAGGTTTAATATCCTGACCTAATGAGATGTACATGGAGGAGGTTTAATATCCTGACCTAGTGAGATATACATGGAGGAGGTTTAATATCCTGACCTAGTGAGATATACATGGAGGAGGTTTAATATCCTGACCTAGTGAGATATACATGGAGGAGGTTTAATATCCTGACCTAGTGAGAAATACATGGAGGTTTAATATCCTGACCTAGTGAGATATACATGGTGGAGGTTTAATATCCTGACCTAGTGAGATATACATGGAGGTTTAATATCCTGACCTAGTGAGATATACATGGTGGAGGTTTAATATCCTGACCTAGTGAGATATACATGGAGGTTTAATATCCTGACCTAGTGAGATATACATGGAGGAGGTTTAATATCCTGACCTAGGGAGATATACATGGAGGAGGTGTAATATCCTGACCTAGTGAGATATACATGGAGGTTTAATATCCTGACCTAGTGAGATATACATGGAGGTTTAATATCCTGACCTAGTGAGATATACATGGAGGAGGTTTAATCTCCTGACCTAGTGAGATATACATGTAGGAGGATTAATATCCTGACCTAGTGAGATATACATGGAGGAGGTTAAATATCCTGACCTAGTGAGATATACATGGAGGAGGTTTAATATCCTGACCTAGTGAGATATACATGGAGGAGGTTTAATATCCTGACCTAGTGAGATATACATGGAGGAGGTTTAATCTCCTGACCTAGTGAGATATACATGGAGGTTTAATATCCTGACATAGTGAGATATACATGGAGGAGGTTTAATGTCCTGACGTAGTGAGATATACATGGAGGTTTAATATCCTGACCTAGTGAGATATACATAGAGGAGGTTTAATATCCTGACCTGGTGAGATATACATGGAGGAGGTTTAATATACTGACCTAGTGAGATATACATGGAGGAGGTTTAATATCCTGACCTAGTGAGATATACATGGAGGAGGTTTAATATCCTGACCTACTGAGATATACATGTAGGAGGATTAATATCCTGACCTAGTGAGATATACATGGAGGAGGTTTAATCTCCTGACCTAGTGAGATATACATGGAGGAGGTTTAATATCCTGACCTAGTGAGATATACATAGAGGTTTAATATCCTGACCTAGTGAGATATACATGGAGGAGGTTTAATATCCTGACCTAGTGAGATATACATGGAGGTTTAATATCCTGACCTAGTGAGATATACATGGAGGTTTAATATCCTGACCTAGTGGGATATACATGTAGGAGGATTAATATCCTGACCTAGTGAGATATACATGGAGGAGGTGTAATATCCTGACCTAGTGAGATATACATGGAGGAGGTTTAATATCCTGACCTAGTGAGATATACATGGAGGAGGTTTAATATCCTGACCTAGTGAGAAATACATGGAGGTTTAATATCCTGACCTAGTGAGATATACATGGTGGAGGTTTAATATCCTGACCTAGTGAGATATACATGGAGGTTTAATATCATGACCTAGTGAGATATACATGGAGGTTTAATATCCTGACCTAGTGAGATAAACATGTAGGAGGATTAATATCCTGACCTAGTGAGATATACATGGAGGAGGTTTAATATCCTGACCTAGTGAGATATACATGGAGGAGGTTTAATATCCTGACCTAGTGAGATATACATGGAGGAGGTTTAATATCCTGACCTAGTGAGATATACATGGTGGAGGTTTAATATCCTGACCTATTGAGATATACATGGAGGAGGTTTAATATCCTGACCTAGTGAGATATACATGGTGGAGGTTTTAATATCCTGACCTAGTGAGATATACATGGTGGAGGTTTAATATCCTGACCTAGTGAGATATACATGGAGGAGGTTTAATCTCCTGACCTAGTGAGATATACATGGAGGTTTAATATCCTGACCTAGTGAGATATACATGGAGGTTTAATATCCTGACCTAGTGAGATATACATGGAGGAGGTTTAATATCCTGACCTAGTGAGATATACATGGAGGTTTAATATCCTGACCTAGTGAGATATACATGGAGGTTTAATATCCTGACCTAGTGAGATATACATGGAGGTTTAATATCCTGACCTAGTGAGATATACATAGAGGAGGTTTAATATCCTGACCTAGTGAGATATACATGGAGGAGGTTTAATATCCTGACCTACTGAGATATACATGTAGGAGGATTAATATCCTGACCTAGTGAGATATACATGTAGGAGGATTAATATCCTGACCTAGTGAGATATACATGGAGGAGGTTTAATCTCCTGACCTAGTGAGATATACATGTAGGAGGATTAATATCCTGACCTAGTGAGATATACATGGAGGAGGTTAAATATCCTGACCTAGTGAGATATACATGGAGGAGGTTTAATTTCCTGACCTAGTGAGATATACATAGAGGTTTAATATCCTGACCTAGTGAGATATACATGGAGGAGGTTTAATATCCTGACCTAGTGAGATATACATGGAGGTTTAATATCCTGACCTAGTGAGATATACATGGAGGTTTAATATCCTGACCTAGTGAGATATACATGGAGGTTTAATACCCTGACGTAGTGAGATATACATGGAGGAGGTTTAATATCCTGACCTAGTGAGATATACATGGAGGAGGTTTAATATCCTGACCTAATGAGATGTACATGGAGGAGGTTTAATATCCTGACCTAGTGAGATATACATGGAGGAGGTTTAATATCCTGACCTAGTGAGAAATACATGGAGGTTTAATATCCTGACCTAGTGAGATATACATGGTGGAGGTTTAATATCCTGACCTAGTGAGATATACATGGAGGTTTAATATCCTGACCTAGTGAGATATACATGGTGGAGGTTTAATATCCTGACCTAGTGAGATATACATGGAGGTTTAATATCCTGACCTAGTGAGATATACATGGAGGAGGTTTAATATCCTGACCTAGGGAGATATACATGGAGGTTTAATATCCTGACCTAGTGAGATATACATGGAGGTTTAATATCCTGACCTAGTGAGATATACATGGAGGTTTAATATCCTGACCTAGTGAGATATACATGTAGGAGGATTAATATCCTGACCTAGTGAGATATACATGGAGGAGGTTTAATATCCTGACCTAGTGAGATATACATGGTGGAGGTTTAATATCCTGACCTAGTGAGATATACATGGAGGTTTAATATCCTGACCTAGTGAGATATACATGGA
The DNA here is from genome assembly GCF_057628025.1 of Oncorhynchus mykiss. NCBI lineage: Eukaryota > Metazoa > Chordata > Actinopteri > Salmoniformes > Salmonidae > Oncorhynchus > Oncorhynchus mykiss. The sequence continues at coordinate 44,338,163 of NC_143045.1, read as the reverse complement.
GGAGGTTTAATATCCTGACCTAGTGAGATATACATGGAGGTTTAATATCCTGACCTAGTGAGATATACATGGAGGAGGTTTAATATCCTGACCTAGTGAGATATACATGGAGGAGGTTTAATATCCTGACCTAGTGAGAAATACATGGTGGAGGTTTAATATCCTGACCTAGTGAGATATACATGGAGGTTTAATATCCTGACCTAGTGAGATATACATGGAGGTTTAATATCCTGACCTAGTGAGATATACATGGAGGAGGTTTAATATCCTGACCTAGTGAGAAATACATGGCGGTTTAATATCCTGACCTAGTGAGATATACATGGTGGAGGTTTAATATCCTGACCTAGTGAGATATACATGGAGGTTTAATATCATGACCTAGTGAGATATACATGGAGGTTTAATATCCTGACCTAGTGAGATAAACATGTAGGAGGATTAATATCCTGACCTAGTGAGATATACATGGAGGAGGTTTAATATCCTGACCTAGTGAGATATACATGGAGGAGGTTTAATATCCTGACCTAGTGAGATATACATGGAGGAGGTTTAATACCCTGACATAGTGAGATATACATGGAGGAGGTTTAATATACTGACCTAGTGAGATATACATGGAGGAGGTTTAATATCCTGACCTAGTGAGATATACATGGTGGAGGTTTTAATATCCTGACCTATTGAGATATACATGGAGGAGGTTTAATATCCTGACCTAGTGAGATATACATGGTGGAGGTTTTAATATCCTGACCTAGTGAGATATACATGGTGGAGGTTTAATATCCTGACCTAGTGAGATATACATGGAGGAGGTTTAATCTCCTGACCTAGTGAGATATACATGGAGGTTTAATATCCTGACCTAGTGAGATATACATGGAGGTTTAATATCCTGACCTAGTGAGATATACATGGAGGTTTAATACCCTGACGTAGTGAGATATACATGGAGGAGGTTTAATATCCTGACCTAGTGAGATATACATGGAGGTTTAATATCCTGACCTAGTGAGATATACATGGAGGTTTAATACCCTGACGTAGTGAGATATACATGGAGGAGGTTTAATATCCTGACCTAGTGAGAGGTACATGGAGGTTTAATATCCTGACCTAGTGAGATATACATGGAGGAGGTTTAATATCCTGACCTAGTGAGATATACATGGAGGTTTAATATCCTGACCTAGTGAGATATACATGGAGGTTTAATATCCTGACCTAGTGAGATATACATGGAGGTTTAATATCCTGACCTAGTGAGATATACATGGAGGTTTAATATCCTGACCTAGTGAGATATACATAGAGGAGGTTTAATATCCTGACCTAGTGAGATATACATGGAGGAGGTTTAATATCCTGACCTACTGAGATATACATGTAGGAGGATTAATATCCTGACCTAGTGAGATATACATGGAGGAGGTTTAATCTCCTGACCTAGTGAGATAGACATGTAGGAGGATTAATATCCTGACCTAGTGAGATATACATGTAGGAGGATTAATATCCTGACCTAGTGAGATATACATGGAGGAGGTTTAATCTCCTGACCTAGTGAGATATACATGTAGGAGGATTAATATCCTGACCTAGTGAGATATACATGGAGGAGGTTAAATATCCTGACCTAGTGAGATATACATGGAGGAGGTTTAATTTCCTGACCTAGTGAGATATACATAGAGGTTTAATATCCTGACCTAGTGAGATATACATGGAGGAGGTTTAATATCCTGACCTAGTGAGATATACATGGAGGTTTAATATCCTGACCTAGTGAGATACACATGGAGGTTTAATATCCTGACCTAGTGAGATATACATGGAGGTTTAATACCCTGACGTAGTGAGATATACATGGAGGAGGTTTAATATCCTGACCTAGTGAGATATACATGGAGGAGGTTTAATATCCTGACCTAATGAGATGTACATGGAGGAGGTTTAATATCCTGACCTAGTGAGATATACATGGAGGAGGTTTAATATCCTGACCTAGTGAGAAATACATGGAGGTTTAATATCCTGACCTAGTGAGATATACATGGAGGTTTAATATCCTGACCTAGTGAGATATACATGGAGGTTTAATACCCTGACGTAGTGAGATATACATGGAGGAGGTTTAATATCCTGACCTAGTGAGATATACATGGAGGAGGTGTAATATCCTGACCTAGTGAGATATACATGGTGGAGGTTTAATATCCTGACCTAGTGAGATATACATGGAGGAGGTTTAATACCCTGACCTAGTGAGATATACATGGAGGAGGTTTAACATACTGACCTAGTGAGATATACATGGAGGAGGTTTAATATCCTGACCTAGTGAGATATACATGGTGGAGGTTTTAATATCCTGACCTATTGAGATATACATGGAGGAGGTTTAATATCCTGACCTAGTGAGATATACATGGTGGAGGTTTTAATATCCTGACCTAGTGAGATATACATGGTGGAGGTTTAATATCCTGACCTAGTGAGATATACATGGAGGAGGTTTAATCTCCTGACCTAGTGAGATATACATGGAGGTTTAATATCCTGACCTAGTGAGATATACATGGAGGTTTAATATCCTGACCTAGTGAGATATACATGGAGGTTTAATACCCTGACGTAGTGAGATATACATGGAGGTTTAATATCCTGACCTAGTGAGATATACATGGAGGTTTAATATCCTGACCTAGTGAGATATACATGGAGGTTTAATACCCTGACGTAGTGAGATATACATGGAGGAGGTTTAATATCCTGACCTAGTGAGAGGTACATGGAGGTTTAATATCCTGACCTAGTGAGATATACATGGAGGAGGTTTAATATCCTGACCTAGTGAGATATACATGGAGGTTTAATATCCTGACCTAGTGAGATATACATGGAGGTTTAATATCCTGACCTAGTGAGATATACATGGAGGTTTAATATCCTGACCTAGTGAGATATACATAGAGGAGGTTTAATATCCTGACCTAGTGAGATATACATGGAGGAGGTTTAATATCCTGACCTACTGAGATATACATGTAGGAGGATTAATATCCTGACCTAGTGAGATATACATGGAGGAGGTTTAATCTCCTGACCTAGTGAGATATACATGTAGGAGGATTAATATCCTGACCTAGTGAGATATACATGTAGGAGGATTAATATCCTGACCTAGTGAGATATACATGGAGGAGGTTTAATCTCCTGACCTAGTGAGATATACATGTAGGAGGATTAATATCCTGACCTAGTGAGATATACATGGAGGAGGTTAAATATCCTGACCTAGTGAGATATACATGGAGGAGGTTTAATTTCCTGACCTAGTGAGATATACATAGAGGTTTAATATCCTGACCTAGTGAGATATACATGGAGGAGGTTTAATATCCTGACCTAGTGAGATATACATGGAGGTTTAATATCCTGACCTAGTGAGATATACATGGAGGTTTAATATCCTGACCTAGTGAGATATACATGGAGGTTTAATACCCTGACGTAGTGAGATATACATGGAGGAGGTTTTAATATCCTGACCTAGTGAGATATACATGGAGGAGGTTTAATATCCTGACCTAATGAGATGTACATGGAGGAGGTTTAATATCCTGACCTAGTGAGATATACATGGAGGAGGTTTAATATCCTGACCTAGTGAGAAATACATGGAGGTTTAATATCCTGACCTAGTGAGATATACATGGTGGAGGTTTAATATCCTGACCTAGTGAGATATACATGGAGGTTTAATATCCTGACCTAGTGAGATATACATGGTGGAGGTTTAATATCCTGACCTAGTGAGATATACATGGAGGTTTAATATCCTGACCTAGTGAGATATACATGGAGGAGGTTTAATATCCTGACCTAGGGAGATATACATGGAGGAGGTTTAATATCCTGACCTAGTGAGATATACATGGAGGTTTAATATCCTGACCTAGTGAGATATACATGGAGGTTTAATATCCTGACCTAGTGAGATATACATGTAGGAGGATTAATATCCTGACCTAGTGAGATATACATGGAGGAGGTTTAATATCCTGACCTAGTGAGATATACATGGTGGAGGTTTAATATCCTGACCTAGTGAGATATACATGGAGGTTTAATATCCTGACCTAGTGAGATATACATGGAGGAGGTTTAATATCCTGACCTAGTGAGATATACATGGAGGTTTAATATCCTGACCTAGTGAGATATACATGGAGGAGGTTTAATATCCTGACCTAGTGAGATATACATGGAGGAGGTTTAATATCCTGACCTAGTGAGAAATACATGGAGGTTTAATATCCTGACCTAGTGAGATATACATGGTGGAGGTTTAATATCCTGACCTAGTGAGATATACATGGAGGTTTAATATCCTGACCTAGTGAGATATACATGGAGGTTTAATATCCTGACCTAGTGAGATATACATGGTGGAGGTTTAATATCCTGACCTAGTGAGATATACATGGAGGAGGCTAAATCAAGCTAGTCGTCTTGACTTCTTTCTTATGTCATTCTCTCTGGCACCAACAGTTTAAGTGTTGACAGGGGACAGAATGAGGTCGGACCATCACATAATTGGCACATACATTACTCTTACTGAATTTCCACGAGGGTGATGATACTGGGAATTTAATCAAAGCCTATTCAATGAAAACTTGTTTTTTTAACTGGGACAAAATAATTTATAACAGACTTTTATCCAACATAACATCGGTACAGCAGATCCCATTATCGCATGGGACACTTTTAAACGTGGCTTTGGAGACCATGAAATTCAATACTCATCTTTCAAACAAAAGCAATTAGAGTCAGAATTGTCCATATTAAGACAGGAAATAGATGGACTAACAGTAGAGGTAGAGGACAACCAGAAAGAAACGGAGGAACTAACAGTAGAGGTAGAGGACAACCAGAAAGAAATGGAGGAACTAACAGTAGAGGGGAGGACAACCAGAAAGAAATGGAGGAACTAACAGTAGAGGTAGAGGACAACCAGAAAGAAATGGAGGAACTAACAGTAGAGGTAGAGGACAACCAGAAAGAAATGGAGGAACTAACAGTAGAGGTAGAGGACAACCAAAAATAAATGGAGGAACTAACAGTAGAGGTAGAGGACAACCAGAAAGAAATGGAGGAACTAACAGTAGAGGTAGAGGACAACCAGAAAGAAATGGAGGAACTAACAGTAGAGGTAGAGGACAACCAAAAATAAATGGAGGAACTAACAGTAGAGGTAGAGGACAACCAGAAATAAATGGAGGAACTAACAGTAGAGGTAGAGGACAACCAGAAAGAAATGTAGGAATTTATTAAAGAATAATCAAGTGTAATATATTATAACAAATAAAGCGAACTGGATTGAATATTGGGGAAAAATTGACCTCTTTTCAACAAAGAAATGTTGAAACCAAAGATAATTTACTGAAACTTGTTACAAATGACGAAGTCGTCCATGATTCACCACATTAGATTTTGAAAGAGGAAGTAAAGTACTTTAAGCATATGTTTTCGTTTCAGTCTCCTTCATCTCCACTAACCAAAGTTAATTGTATTGATTTTTTTCATATTAATAATGTAAAATGAACATCTGTACAGAAAGACTCATGTGAAGGTAAATTACAGAGGAGGAACTTATTGATGCAATTAAAGCCTTTAAGTCTGGGAAAACTCCAGGGCTGGATGGTATACCAGTTGAGACATACCAAACTCTAGGGCTGGATGGTATACCAGTGGAGATATACCAAACTCTAGGGCTGGATGGCATACCAGTGGAGATCTACCAAACTCCAGGGCTGGATGGTATACCAGTGGAGATATACCAAACTCTAGGGCTGGATGGTATACCAGTGGAGATATACCAAACTCCAGGGCTGGATGGTATACCAGTGGAGATATACCAAACTCTAGGGCTGGATGGTATACCAGTTGAGGTTTACCAAACTCTAGGGCTGGCAGGTATACCAGTGGAGATATACCAGTGGAGATATACCAGTTGAGGTTTACCAAACTCAAGTGCTGGATGGTTTACCAGTGGAGATATACCAGTGGAGATATACCAGTTGAGGTTTACCAAACTCAAGTGCTGGATGGTTTACCAGTGGAGATATACCAGTGGAGATATACCAGTTGAGGTTTACCAAACTCTAGGGCTGGATGGTATACCAGTGGAGATATACCAAACTCTAGGGCTGGCTGGTATACCAGTAGAGATATACCAAACTCCAGGGCTGGATGGTATACCAGTGGAGATATACCAGTGGAGGTATACCAGTGGAGATATACCAGGGGAGATATACCAGTGGAGATATACCAGGGGAGATATACCAGTGAAGGTTTACCAGTGGATATATACTAGGGGAGATATACCAGTGGAGATATACCAGTGGAGATATACCAGGGGAGATATACCAGTGGAGATATACCAGTGGAGGTTTACCAGTGGAGATATACCAGGGGAGATATACCAGGGGAGATATACCAGTGGAGATATACCAGTGGAGGTATACCAGGGGAGATATACCAGTGGAGGTCTACTAGTGGAGATATACCAGTGGAGGTATACCAGTGGAGATATACCAGGGGAGATATACCAGTGGAGATATACCAGTGGAGGTTTACCAGTGGAGATATACCAGTGGAGATATACCAGTGGAGATATACCAGGGGAGATATACCAGTGGAGATATACCAGGGGAGATATACCAGTGGAGATATACCAGGGGAGATATACCAGTGGAGACATACCAGTGGAGATATACCAGGGGAGACATACCAGGGGAGATATACCAGTGGAGGTTTACCAGTGGAGATATACCAGGGGAGATATACCAGTGGAGGTTTACCAGTGGAGATATACCAGTGGACGTTTACCAGTGGAGATATACCAGTGGAGATATACCAGTGGAGGTCTACTAGTGGAGATATACCAGTGGAGGTATACCAGTGGAGGTTTACCAGTGGAGATATACCAGGGGTGATATACCAGTGGAGATATACCAGGGCAGGTTTACCAGTGGAGATATACAAGTGGAGATATACCAGTGGAGGTATACCAGTGGAGGTTTACCAGTGGAGATATACCAGGGGAGATATACCAGGGGAGATATACCAGGGGAGATATACCAGTGGAGGTTTACCAGTGGAGATATACAAGTGGAGATATACAAGTGGAGCTATACCAGTGGAGGTATACCAGTGGAGGTTTACCAGTGGAGATATACCAGGGGAGATATACCAGGGGAGATATACCAGTGGAGGTTTACCAGTGGAGATATACCAAACTTGTTTTGATTTACTCAGAGGACCATTATCAGCATTGTTTAACCACTCCTATATAAATGATAGATTATCAGATACTCAACAAGAAGGTCTGATTTCATTACTACTGAAACAGGACCCAGGTGGTTAATATAAAGATCCAGTCCATTAAAAACATGTGAGGCCCCTTGTGCTTCAGTATTGTGATGCAACAATTCTAGAATAGTGCATAGAATTAAAAATATATTGTTGGATATTATTCATCCTAATCAGACCGTTTTTTTAAAATGGACAATGCATTGGAGATAATATAAGATAAATCCCGGAACCAATAGAATACTATGAAACAGCTGACTTTGAAAAGGATTTTCATAAAGTACGACTGGAATTTATATATAAATGCCTGGAATATTAACATTTGAAATAATTCTTTATACAATGGGTTATGTATACTAACCCTAGGTGTAAAATAGCAAATAATGGCTACTTCTCAGAAAGTTTTAAACTGTCAAGAGGAGTAAAACAAGGTTGTCCACTATCGGCATATCTATTTATTATGGACATCAAAATCTTAGCTATTAAAATCAGATCCACCAATAATATCAAGAGCCTTTTCTTTCAAAACCACAACCTGGATCCCTCCACAGCTTCACCGATGATCTAGATACTTTTTCTAACCTCTCTGGATTACAACCAAATTATGATAAATGTACTATATTACGTATTGGATCACAAAAAAATAAAACTGTTACGGTGCGTGAATGAGGACCCAAAAGCGAATTAACGTAAACAGAACTTCTTTAATAACAAAACATAGGTAGGCTCAGATGGACCGGCAGATTCCGACAGGACAGGACAAGGTTGCAGCAAACATGACGATAGTCTGGTTCAGGCATGAAAAACACAAACAAGAATCCGACAAAGACAGGAACAAAAACAGAGAGAGATATAGAGGACTAATCAGAGGGAAAAAGGGAACAGGTGGGAAAAGGGGTGACGAGGTAGTTAGGAGGAGACAAGGAACAGCTGGGGGAAAGAGGGGGAGAAAAGGTAACCTAATAACGACCAGCAGAGGGAGACAGGGTGAAGGGAAAGGACAGAAACAAGACACAACATGACAATACATGACAAAAACTTTTACATTACCGTGTAGTTTACCAATAAAATGGTCTGATGATAAAGTGGACATTCTCAGTATTCATATACTGAAAGAAAGATACAATCTCATTACAATACATTTTAATAGAAAGTTAGTAAAAATAGATAAGATCTTGCTACACCATGGAAAGAAAAATACCTGTCAATTTGTGGAAAAATCACCCTGATTAACTCTTTAGTCATATCCCAGTTTACCCTGATTAACTCTTTAGTCATATCCCAGTTTACCCTGATTAACTCTTTAGTCATATTCCAGTTCACCCTGATTAACTCTTTAGTCATATCCCAGTTTACCCTGATTAACTCTTTAGTCATATCCCAGTTTACCCTGATTAACTCTTTAGTCATATCCCAGTTCACCTATTTGCTTATGGTTTTGCCTACACCGAGCGACTTGTTTTTTTAATTATATGAGAAAGAAAATAAGAAATATTCAATTTTATTTGTAACGGCAAGCCAGACTAAATTCAACTATTTATATAACGAATATGAATTTGCAGAAATGATGAAATATTAAAGGATTAGACCTCTCACTAAAGGCTTCAGTCATACAAAGTTGAGTTTTTTCCCTTCAGATAACAACCTCTCACTTTCGGTTATTTGAAAATAAAATAATCTCCAAAATATCGCTATTTTTAATTAAAACAAGCCATAGAAAGTTTAATCCACCAGAGAAGACAGAACAAATAATACAACAACAATTGTGTTAAAACTCAAATATACTCATTGATAAAAAAATTAAAAAAATAGTTTTGAAAATAATGTTTAAAAAAGGTAAATGATATCATAAATAGGACTGGGGGAGTTATGTTACACATGCAGCAAACAAAAATGTATGGAAATGTCTGCTCTACTCAAAATAACAACCAACTAATTGCAGCATTACCTCCAAAATGGAAGAGGCAAGTGGAATGGGGAGAAAGTAAAGAACTAGTCTGTTGGCCCTGTATTCCTGGGGATGGTGAGACGCTAGCGTCCCAAGTGGCCAATAGCCTGGGGAAATGCAGAGCGCCAAATTCAAATAAAACGCATTAAAACTCAAACTTTCATTAAATCACACATGCAGGGTACTCAATTAAACTCAATTAAAGCTACACTCGCTGTGAAACCAGCCAACATGTCAGATTCTAAAAATGCTTTTCGGCGAAAGCAAAAGGACCAATTGTGATATTTATGGGACATATTGGAGTGCCAACAAAAGAAGCTCGTCAAAGGTAAGGCATGTTTTATATTTTATTTCTGCGTTTTGTGTAGCGCCTGCAGTGTTGAAATATGCTACTCTTGTTGTTTACTGTTGCGCTATCATCAGATAATAGCTTATTATTATCCCCAAAAAATTCTCCCAATTACTGCTTGGAGGGTTGGTTATAACAAAATAACAACAGAGCTTTAGAGGATCTGCAGAGAAGAATGGGAGAAACTCCCCAAATACAATTGTGCCAAGCTTGTAGAGTTATACCCAAGAAGACTCGAGGCTGTAATCACTGCCAAAGGTGCTTCAACAAAGTACTGAGTAAAGGGTCTGTATACGTAAACATGATATTTCAGATTGCAAAAATTACTAAAAACCAGTTTTTCCTTTGTCATTATGTGGTATTGTGGGTAGTTGATTACAAAAAAAACGATGTAATAAATAAGACACACACATCAGACTACACATGGTTCCAGACAACACATGGTTCCAGACTACACATGTTCCAGACTGCACATGGTTCCAGACTACACATGGTTCCAGACTACACATGGTTCCAGACTACACATGGTTCCAGACTACACATGGTTCCAGAGTACACATGGTTCCAGACTACACATGGTTCCAGACTACACATGGTTCCAGACTACACATGGTTCCAGACTACACATGGTTCCAGAGTACACATGGTTCCAGACTACACATGTTCTAGAATGCACATGGTTCCAGACTACACAGGGTTCCAGACTACACATGGTTCTAGACAACACATGGTTCCAGACTACACATGGTTCCAGACTACACATGTTCTAGAATGCACATGGTTCCAGACTACACATGGTTCCAGACTACACATGTTCTAGAATGCACATGGTTCCAGACTACACATGGTTCCAGACTACACATGGTTCCAGACTACACATGGTTCCAGACAACACATGGTTCCAGACTACACATGGTTCCAGACTACACATGGTTCCAGACTGCACATGGTTCCAGATTGTACATGGTTCCAGACTACACATGCTCCCAGACTACAGGGTTCCAGACTACACATGGTCCCAGGCTACAGAGTTCCAGACTACACATGGTCCCAGACTACAGGGTTCCAGACTACACATGGTTCCAGACCACAGGGTTCCAGACCACAGGGTTCCAGACTACACATGTTTCCAGACTACACAGGGTTCCAGACTACACAGGGTTCCAGACTACACATGGTCCCAGACTACAGGGTTCCAGACTACACATGGTCCCAGACTACACATGGTCCCAGACAACAGGGTTCCAGACTACACATGGTCCCAGACTACAGGGTTCCAGACTACACATGGTCCCAGACTACAGGGTTCCAGACTACACATGGTCCCAGACTACATGGTTCCAGACTAACTTTTACTTTTATTTCACTACAATCCTAAAGAAAATTATGTACTTTTTCCTCACATTTTCCCCGACATCAAAAAGTACTTATTACAATTTGACAGGAAAATGGTCCAATTCACACACTTATCAAGAGAACATCACTGGTCATCCCTACTGCCTCTGATCTGGAGGACTCACTAAACAGAGAACATCTCTGGTCATCTCTACTGCCTCTGATCTGGAGGACTCACTAAACAGAGAACATCTCTGGTCATCTCTACTGCCTCTGATCTGGAGGACTCACTAAACAGAGAACATCCCTGGTCATCCCTACTGCCTCTGATCTGGTGGACTCACTAAACAGAGAACATCCCTGGTCCTCCCTACTGCCTCTGATCTGGAGGACTCACTAAACAGAGAACATCTCTGGTCATCTCTACTGCCTCTGATCTGGAGGACTCACTAAACAGAGAACATCCCTGGTCATCCCTACTGCCTCTGATCTGGTGGACTCACTAAACAGAGAACATCCCTGGTCATCCCTACTGTCTCTGATCTGGAGGACTCACTAAACAGAGAACATCCCTGGTCATCCCTACTGCCTCTGATCTGACGGACTCACTAAACACAAATGCATCGTTTGTAAATTACGTCTGACTGTTGGAATGTGCCCCATGGCTATCCTTAGATTCAAGTATTTCACTGGATGGACATAGGAGCTGAGGGAAGGAGCTGAGGCAAGGACCTGTGGGGAGGAGCTGAGGTAAGGAGCTGAGGGAAGGAGCTGAGGGGAGGAGCTGTGGGGAGGAGCTGAGGGAAAAAGCTGTGGGGAGGAGCTGAGGGAAGGAGCTGAGGTAAGGAGCTGAGGGAAGGAGCTGAGGTAAGGAGCTGTGGGGAGGAGCTGAGGGAAGGAGCTGTGGGGAGGAGCTGAGGGAAGGAGCTGAGGGAAGGAGCTGAGGGGAGGAGTTGAGGGAAAGAGCTGTGGGGAGGAGCTGAGGGAAGGAGCTGAGGGAAGGGCTGAGGGGAGGAGCTGTGGGGAGGAGCTGAGGGGGGAGCTGAGGGAGGGGCTGAGGGAAGGAGCTGAGGGGGGAGCTGAGGGGACAGACAGACAGACAGACAGACAGCGAGAGAGAGAGAGAGAGATTGAGAGAGAGAGACAGACAGAGAGCGAGAGCGAGAGAGAGAGAGCGAGAGAGAGAGAGAGAGAGAGAGAGAGAGAGATATAATCAGTTGCTGTGTGCAAGTGAGGACTAAGGCTGCATCCAGGGGTCTCCGGGCCTCTTCTCCCCCGACGATGCCTCTGTCCTGGGTATGATTAACTGCGCAGCCCTCTGGGTCTGTGGGTGTGGGCGACTGTTTGATTTATCACGTGTAATGGACTGTGGCCAGCTGGCTGCAGACTGAATCTCTCATTAAGACGGATTAACTTAGCCTTCCAGTCCAAGGCCTCTCTCTCTCTCCAACTGCTCTCCAAGGCCAGACACACGTCTCATCCCAAGACAACTGCTTGGGGAGGTCCATCTATTTACCGGGCACTAATTATGGCTAGTTTTCTAATGTATGATATGGCACTGTACAGTATCGTCATTCCACTTGCACTATAACAGCCAGACATTCATATAAACCCCTTTAAAAAGGGGGACGCTCACACAGCAGCATGACTTCACAAACTATTTCTGCATCGCTAACATCCATACTGAGGTATCGCTCAGCATTAACCTCAAAAACCATTTCATTTTGCATGGTGTGATTATTACACAGAGATGAGACAGGTACAGTAACTGAGCATCTCCTCTCCTCTACCCTACCCTCCCCTCTCCTCTCCTCTACCCTCCCCTCTCCTCTCCTCCCCTCTACCCTCCACCCTCCCTTCTACCCTACCCTCTCCTTCCTCCTCTCTCTCCCACTCTCCTCTCCTCCCCTCTACCCTCCCCTCTCCTCCCCTCTACCCTCCCCTTCCTCCTCTCATTCCTTCTCTCATCCACTCTCCTCTCCTCCCCTCTACCATACCCTCTCCTTCCTCCTCTCATTCCTTCTCTCATCCACTCTCCTCTCCTCCCCTCTACCCTCCCCTCTCCTTCCTCCTCTCACTCCTTCTCCCTCCCACTCTCCTCTCCTCCACTCTACCCTCCCCTCTCCTTCCTCCTCTCATTCCTTCTCTCTCCTATGTCTCCCACTCTCCTCTCCTCCCCTCTACCCTCCCCTCTCCTTCCTCCTCTCACTCCTTCTCCCTCCCACTCTCCTCTCCTTCCTCCTCCTCATTTTTCCCTGGCTACATAGAGAGAGACCATTTATTCTTATTCAAATGAAACGCTGTGTGAAAATCTAGAAACCCATTCTACAGTCTATGACCAGTTCTCCCTGTGAGTCGGTCTCTCTCTCCAGCTGACTGACCTGAGGAGTCTTTCCCAGCATCCCGTGTTGAGGTGTGAAGTTGTGGTGATGCCTTCCCCATCAGTGTCAAACACACAGAGAGAAGAGCTGGAAGGCCCTGCAGCATTCCCCTCTGGACTATAACAGCATCTCCCACCCGCCTACACCCCCCAGATAACTCTCCTATAACACAGCAGCCTCTCATTCCCCTGAAGGGACGGAGAGAAAGTGACTGAGAGAAAGAGAGAGAGAAAAAGAGAGTACTTCTTGCAGTGTCTGTGGTTCTGATTCCTTCAGTCAGAACATCTGCAGTGTCTGTGGTTCTGATTCCTTCAGTCAGAACATCTGCAGTGTGGATAGCAACACACACACACACACACACACACACACACAGGAAAGCAGACATGCACACGCACACAGTGGTGTAAAGTACTTAAGTAAAAATACTTTAAAGTACTACTTAAGTCGATTTTTGGGGGGTATCTTTACTTTATTATTTATATTTTTGACAACTTTTACTTCACTACTTTCCTAAAAACGTTTTACTCCATACATTTTCCCTGACACCCAAAAGTACTCGCTACATTTTGAATTCTTAGCAGGACAGGAAAATTGTCCAATTCACGCACTTATCAAGAGAACATCCCTGGGGCCTCATTTATAAAACGGACTTAAGATCAATTTTGATCTTAATTATGACTTACGCAAAAAACACAAACACGTAGAAGTAGTCAGTTATAAAACTTTACTTTGACGTGGAAATTATCTTCTCTACGCAAAGTCTAGACTTGAGGTAAGAGATTCTCCTGCTGGTTATGTATAACCAGTCTCTGCTAGGTAAAGTCCCGCCTTATCTCGGCTCACTGGTCACCATAGCAACACCCACTCGTAGCTCCAGCGCTCCAGCAGGTATACAGTGCCTTGCTGAAAGTATTCGGCCCCCTTGAACTTTGCGACCTTTTGCCACATTTCAGGCTTCAAACATAAAGATATAAAACTGTATTTTTTTTGTGAAGAATCAACAACAAGTGGGACACAATCATGAAGTGGAACGACATTTATTGGATATTTCAAACTTTTTTAACAAATCAAAAACTGAAAAATTGGGCGTGCAAAATTATTCAGCCCCTTTACTTTCAGTGCAGCAAACTCTCTCCAGAAGTTCAGTGAGGATCGCTGAATGATCCAATGTTGACCTAAATGACTAATGATGATAAATACAATCCACCTGTGTGTAATCAAGTCTCCGTATAAATGCACCTGCACTGTGATAGTCTCAGAGGTCCGTTAAAAGCGCAGAGAGCATCATGAAGAACAAGGAACACACCAGGAAGGTCCGAGATACTGTTGTGAAGAAGTTTAAAGCCGGATTTGGAGTCAAAAAGATTTCCCAAGCTTTAAACATCCCAAGGGGCACTGTGCATGCGATAATATTGAAACGGAAGAAGTATCAGACCACTGCAAATCTACCAAGACCTGGCCGTCCCTCTAAACTTTCAGCTCATACAAGGAGAAGACTGATCAGAGATGCAGCCAAGAGGCCCATGATCACTCTGGATGAACTGCAGAGATCTACAGCTGAGGTGGGAGACTCTGTCCATAGGACAACAATCAGTCGTATATTGCACAAATCTGGCCTTTATGGAAGAGTGGCAAGAAGAAAGCCATTTATTAAAGATATCCATAAAAAGTGTTGTTTAAAGTTTGCCACAAGCCACCTGGGAGACACACCAAACATGTGGAAGAAGGTGCTCTGGTCAGATGAAACCAAAATTGAACTTTTTGGCAACAATGCAAAACGTTATGTTTGGCGTAAAAGCAACACAGCTCATCACCCTGAACACACCTTCCCCACTGTCAAACATGGTGGTGGCAGCATCATGGTTTGGGCCTGCTTTTCTTCAGCAGGGACAGGGAAGATGGTTAAAATTGATGGGAAGATGGATGGAGCCAAATACAGGACCATTCTGGAAGAAAACCTGATGGAGTCTGCAAAAGACCTGAGACTGGGACGGAGATTTGTCTTCCAACAAGACAATGATCCAAAACATAAAGCAAAATCTACAATGGAATGGTTCAAAAATAAACATATCCAGGTGTTAGAATGGCCAAGTCAAAGTCCAGACCTGAATCCAATCGAGAATCTGTGGAAAGAACTGAAAACTGCTGTTCACAAATGCTCTCCATCCAACCTCACTGAGCTCGAGCTGTTTTGCAAGGAGGAATGGGAAAAAATGGGTCACTGGGACGACATGGGATCCAGCTGGACAGGGGTGGTCTGACAGTCACTGGGACAACCTGGGATCCAGCTGGACAGGGATGGTCTGCAAGTCACTGGGACGACATGGGATCCAGCTGGACAGGGATGGTCTGACAGTCACTGGGACAACCTGGGATCCAGCTGGACAGGGTGGTCTGCCAGTCACTGGGACGACCTGGGATTCGGGTGGACAGGGATGGCCTGCCAGTCATTGGGACGACCTGGGATTCAGGTTGACAGGGATAGTCTGCCAGTCACTGGGACAACTTGGGATCCAAAAGGACAGGGTGGTCTGCCAGTCACTGGGACGACCTGGGATCCAGCTGGACAGGGGTGGTCTGCCAGTCACTGGGACGACCTGTGATCCAGCTGGACAGAGATGGTCTGCCAGTCACTGGGACGATCTGGGATCCAGCTGGACAGGGGTGGATGGCCAGTCACTGGGACAACCTGGGATCCAGCTGGACAGGGATGGTCTGCCAGTCACTGGGACGACTTGGGATCCAGGTGGACAGGGTGGTCTGCCAGTCACTGGGACGACCTGGGATCCAGCTGGACAGGGGTGGTCTGCAAGTCACTGGGACGACCTAGGATCCAGCTGGACAGGGGTGGTCTGCCAGTCACTGGGACGACCTGGGATCCAGCTGGACAGGGGTGGTCTGCCAGTCACTGGGACGACCTGGGATCCAGCTGGACAGGGATGGTCTGCCAGTCACAGGGACGACCTGGGATTCAGGTGGACAGGGGTGGTCTGCCAGCCACTCGAACGACCTGGGATCCAGCTGGACAGGGATGGTCTGCCAGTCACTGGGACAACCTGGGATCCAGAACAATTTGAGGTTAACTTAGTAGCAGTGAAAATACTATGGTACAGCTATATGTACAGTGCCTTGCAAAAGTATTCGGCCCCCTTGAACTTTGCGACCTTTTGCCACATTTCAGGCTTCAAACATAAAGATATAAAACTGTATTTCAGTCTCTCGATGTGCAAAACTGATAGCGACATACCCCAAGCGACTTACAGCTGTAATCGCAGCAAAAGGTGGCGCTACAAAGTATTAACTTAAGGGGACTGAATAATTTTGCACGCCCAATTTTTCAGTTTTTGATTTGTTAAAAAAGTTTGAAATATCCAATAAATGTCGTTCCACTTCATGATTGTGTCCCACTTGTTGTTGATTCTTCACAAAAAAATACAGTTTTATATCTTTATGTTTGAAGCCTGAAATGTGGCAAAAGGTCTCAAAGTTCAAGGGGGCCGAATACTTTCGCAAGGCACTGTATCTCACTGGTCATCCCCCAAAGCCAATTCCTCCTTTGGTCGCCTTTCCTTCCAGTTCTCTGCTGCCCATGACTGGAACGAACTGCAAATTTCACTGAAGCTGGAGACTCATATCTCCCTCTCTAGCTTTAAGCACCAGCTGTCAGAGCAGCACACAGATCATTGCACCTGTACATAGCCAATCTGTAAGTAGCCCCTCCAACTACCTCATCCCCATATTGTTATTTTTTTTGCTCCTTTGCACCCCAGTATCTCTACTTGCACACTCATCTTCTGCACATCTATCACTCCAGTGTTTAATTGCTATATTGTAATTATTTTACCACTGTGGCCTATTTATTTGCACACACTGTATATATACTTTCTCTATTGTGTTATTGACTGTGCATTTGTTTACTCCATGTGTTGTTGTTTGTGTCGCACTGCTTTGCTTTATCTTGGCCAGGTTGCAGTTGTAAATGAGAACTTGTTCAACTAGCCTCCCTGGTTAAATAAAGGTGATCTGGTCTACCTGGTTAAATAAAGGTGAAATAATTAAATAAATGTAAGGGTTTTGCAGTTTGGGATACATATGCATCCAAGCTTGTGCTGTACTTTGCATCAATTTAATAAAAATACAAAACTAAAATGTAGTTTTAAATGTAGTTTTAAAATGGGTCAACTTGAAGCAACATATACATGTTATATTTATCATTTGATTGAAAATTGAACACTCAAAGATTCTGGCCAAATAGCTGAAAACAGTTTTTAGTTTGTCCCTACGGTTACTGAGATGTCCCCTTGAAGCTTGTTCATTTTGAGGCAACGCTGATTCCTATCTTTTCCACCAGCACCGCAACAAAATGGGAACAGATTTCAAGAGGACATCTCAGTAACTGTAGTGCCCATTACTAGTGCAAGTTTGTTTGACAACAACATTGGGGCAATTTCAAACCTACATGTAAAATGTTGGCCTGTATTAAGAATGGTTTCCTTCCCCAATCAAAGGTGACACGCATAATACTGGCATGTGGGGGGTCCCCAACATAGCCCAACATAGCCCAACATAGCACATCCTTCCGAGTTCAGTCACAATCTGCCCAACCGATGTGTTCAACTCGTTCTGGGTTTGCAGGACTGAGGCGGTCAACGCGAAAACAGAGGACATGGACACAGACGCGGACGGACCCTGGACACCTGTGGCCAAACATTCCCCTTCACTCCTGGCACTGGCTGATTTGGTAGCCTCACCCACTTTACCCCTGGGTGGAGGGGACACCCTCACCCACTTTATCCCTGGGTGGAGGAGACACCCTCACCCACTTTACCCCTGGGTGGAGGGGACACCCTCACCCACTTTACCCCTGGGTGGAGGGGACACCCTCACCCACTTTATCCCTGGGTGGAGGGGACACCCTCACCCACTTTATCCCTGGGTGGAGGGGACACCCTCACCCACTTTATCCCTGGGTGGAGGGGGCACCCTCACTCATTTTATCCCTGGGTGGAGGGGACACCCTCACCCACTTTATCCCTGGGTGGAGGGGACACCCTCACTAATTTTATCCCTGGGTGGAGGGGACACCCTCACCCACTTTACCCCTGGGTGGAGGGGACACCCTCACTCATTTTATCCCTGGGTGGAGGGGACACCCTCACCCACTTTATCCCTGGGTGGAGGGGACACCCTCACCCACTTTATCCCTGGGTGGAGGGGGCACCCTCACTCATTTTATCCCTGGGTGGAGGGGACACCCTCACCCACTTTATCCCTGGGTGGAGGGGACACCCTCACCCACTTTATCCCTGGGTGGAGGGGGCACCCTCACCCAATTCATCCCTGGGTGGAGGGGGCACCCTCACCCACTTTATCCCTGGGTGGAGGGGACACCCTCACCCACTTTATCTCTGGGTGGAGGGGGCACCCTCACCCACTTTATCCCTGGGTGGAGGGGACACCCTCACCCACTTTATCCCTGGGTGGAGGGGGCACCCTCACCCACTTTATCCCTGGGTGGAGGGGGCACCCTCACCCACTTTATCCCTGGGTGGAGGGGACACCCTCACCCACTTTATCTCTGGGTGGAGGGGACACCCTCAACCACTTTATCCCTGGGTGGAGGGGACACCCTCACCCGGCAGACGGGCTGCAACGCAGCTTCCCCCGTGTCTATGTGAATAAAATAAAACAGAGCATGTCTTGTATATTAAGTTACTGACAACCAAGTTTCACCTTCTCTTAATTACTTACCGTGATGCAGTTGGAGTTTCGCACGCCGACTTCACTGTTTCCAATGTTCCTGCTAGAAGATGTAAAAATGGGGATCAAACCATATGCAAAATAGAAGAAACTCACCTTTTATTTTTAAACATTCTCTGTCGCCGTCGGAGCATGTGCCAGCTTTCCCCAGCGATGCGCTGGTCAATTTGGGACAGGCCCCTCTCCCGGTGCCTTAATGCTACGGTTATGTATGGATATTCTTTCCCCTTGCAGTTTAAGGTTAAAGACCATTTCTTTTTCACTTCAGCAACAGGTCTGTCTCGCTGCCCCACCTCGTTCACTGCAGTGGCGACACACTCCCAAGTTACCTGTTTGTCAACTCATCATTTAGTCCACCGGAAAAAACGTGTTGCCGGTCTTCAATCTCCGCTACCATCGCCGTGATCTTGTCTTTCAAAAAGTTAGCTCTTCTCTTTTGGCCCATGGCTATTCCTGGCTAAACCCTAATTTGTGCTATCATTCTATATGGGGAAAATGGTGATTGTAAGGCACGTTCATGTGGCGTTAATTTGAGATTTATAGATCACAAGAGCGTCAGGTTCTTAGAACCTGCGTAAGCTTCTTAGAACCTGCGTAAGCTTCTTAGAACCTGCGTAAGCTTCTTAGAACCTACGTAAGCTTCTTAGAACCTGCGTAAGCTTCTTAGAACCTACGTAAGCTTCTTAGAACCTGCGTAGGCTTCTTAGAACCTGCGTAAGCTTCTTAGAACCTGCGTAAGCTTCTTAGAACCTACGTAAGCTTCTTAGAACCTGCGTAAGCTTCTTAGAACCTGCGTAAGCTTCTTAGAACCTGCGTAAGCTTCTTAGAACCTGCGTAAGCTTCTTAGAACCTGCGTAGGCTTCTTAGAACCCGCGTTGGCTTCTTAGAACCTGCGTAAGCTTCTTAGAACCTGCGTAGGCTTCTTAGAACCTGCGTAAGCAAGGTGTTTTTATTCTCCATGTCTTTTATGAATCCAACATAAGCACACTGTCGGAAATAGTCTCACGACTAAATTCAAGTATAAATCTAGAAACGTGTTTATAAATGAGGCCCCTGGTCATCCCTACTGCCTCTGATTTGACCGACTCACTAAACACAAATGCTTTGTTTGTAAATGATGTTGGAGTGTGCTACTGGCCATCTGTAAATAAAAACAAGAAAATGGTGCCGTCTGCTTTGCATAATATAAAGAATGTGAGATGATTTATACTTAAATTTTAATACTTGAGTACATTTAAAATCAAATACCTTTAGACGTTTACTCAAGTAGTATTTTACTGGGTGACTTTTACTTTTGTCATTTTCTGTTAAGGTATCTTTACTTTTACTCAAGTATGACAGTTGGGTACTTTCTCCACCACTGCAGACACACAAGAAACAAGATGGTACTTTCAGAAAATCTTCTTAAAACAAATCCTGCTGACAAGGCAGGATGTATCCAAACAGGGCAGGATGTATCCCAAACAGGGTAGGATGTATCCAAACAGGGCAGGATGTATCCAAACAGGGTAGGATGTATCCCAAACAGGACAGGATGCATCCAAACAAGGCAGGATGTATCACAAACAGGGTAGGAGGTATCCAAACAGGGTAGGATGTATCACAAACAGGGTAGGATGTATCCCAAACAGGACAGGATGTATCACAAACAGGGTAGGATGTATCACAAACAGGGTAGGATGTATTCAAACAGGGTAGGATGTATCACAAACAGGGTAGGATGTATCCAAACAGGGTAGGATGTATCACAAACAGGGTAGGATGTATCCCAAACAGGACAGGATGTATCAAAACAGGACAGGATGTATGACAAACAGGACAGGATGTATCCCAACAGGACAGGATGTATCACAAACAGGGTAGGATGTATCCAAACAGGACAGGATGTATGACAAACAGAACAGGATGTATCCCAACAGGACAGGATGTATCACAAACAGGACAGGATGTATCCAAACAGGACCGGATGTATGACAAACAGGACAGGATGTATCCCAACAGGACAGGATGTATCACAAACAGGGTAGGATGTATCCAAACAGGACAGGATGTATGACAAACAGAACAGGATGTATCCAAACAGGACAGAATGTATCCAAACAGGACAGGATGTATGACAAACAGGACAGGATGTATCCCAACAGGACAGGATGTATCACAAACAGGACAGGATGTATCCAAACAGGACAGGATGTATCACAAACAGGACAGGATGTATGACAAACAGGACAGGATGTATCCCAACAGGACAGGATGTATCACAAACAGGACAGGATGTATCCAAACAGGACAGGATGTATCACAAACAGGAAAGGATGTATGACAAACAGGACAGGATGTATCCCAACAGGACAGGATGTATCACAAACAGGACAGGATGTATCCCAACAGGACAGGATGTATCACAAACAGGGTCGGATGTATCCAAACAGGACAGGATGTATGACAAACAGAACAGGATGTATCCAAACAGGACAGAATGTATCCAAACAGGACAGGATGTATGACAAACAGGACAGGATGTATCCCAACAGGACAGGATGTATCACAAACAGGACAGGATGTATCCAAACAGGACAGGATGTATCACAAACAGGACAGGATGTATGACAAACAGGACAGGATGTATCCCAACAGGACAGGATGTATCCCAACAGAACAGGATGTATCACAAACAGGACAGGATGTATCCCAACAGGACAGGATGTATCCAAACAGGACAGGATGTATCCCAACAGGACAGGATGTATCCCAACAGGACAGGATGTATCCCAACAGGACAGGATGTATCCCAACAGGACAGGATATATCCCAACAGGACAACAGGACAGGATGTATCCCAACAGGACAGGATGTATCCCAAACAGGGCAGGATGTATCCAAACAGGACAGGGTGCATCCCAAACAGGGTAGGATGTATCCAAACAGGGTAGGATGTATCCCAAACAGGGTAGGATGTATCCCAAACAGGACAGGATGTATCCCAACAGGACAGGATGTATCCCAACAGGACAGGATGTATCCCAACAGGACAGGATGTATCACAAACAGGACAGGATGTATCCCAAACAGGGCAGGATGTATCCCAACAGGACAGGATGTATCACAAACAGGACAGGATGTATCCCAACAGGACAGGATTTATCCCAACAGGACAGGATGTATCCCAACAGGACAGGATGTATCCCAACAGGACAGGATGTATCCCAAACAGGACAGGATGTATCCCAAACAGGACAGGATGTATCCCAACAGGACAAGATGTATCCCAACAGGACAGGATGTATCCCAAACAGGACAGGATGTATCACAAACAGGACAGGATGTATCCCAACAGGACAGGATGTATCCCAACAGGACAGGATGTATCCCAACAGGACAGGATGTATCCCAACAGGACAGGATGTATCCCAACAGGACAGGATGTATCCAAACAGGACAGGATGTATCCAAACAGGGTAGGGTGTATCCCAAACAGGGCAGGATGTATCCAGACAGGGTAGGATGTATCTCAAACAGGGTAGGATGTATCCAAACAGGGTAGGATGTATCCCAAACAGGGTAGGATGTATCCCAAACAGGGTAGGATGTATCCCAAACAGTACCAGTAGGCTCCAGTCTTCTCCCCTCCTCTCATCTCCCCTTCCTCTCCCCACTCCACTTCCTCTCCACTCCCCTTCCTCTCCTCTCCCCTTCCTCTCTGCTTCTTGTCCTCTCCACTCCCCTTTCCTCTCCTCTTCCTCTCCCCTCCTCTTTTCTTCCTCTCCTCTCCCCTTCCTCTCTGCTTCTTGTCCTCTCCACTCCCCTTTCCCCTCCTCTTCCTCTCCCCTCCTCTTTTCTTCCTCTCCACTCCCCTTCCTCTCCTCTTCCACTCCCTCTCCTCTCCTTCCTGTACCTCTCATCTCCACTACCCTTCCCCTCTCCACTCTGCCCTCTCGTCTCCACTGCCCTTTCTCTACCATCTCCTCTTCCTCTCCTATCCACTCCCCTTCCTCTGCCCTCTCCTCTCCACTGCCCTTTCCCTCCCATCTCCTCTTCCTCTCCTATCCTCTCACCTTCCTCTCCTCTTCCTCTAGACTTCCTTTCCTCTCTCTTCTCCCCTCCACCCTTCCTCTCCCCTCTCCACTCCCTTTCCTCTCCTCTGCCTCTCCTCTCATCTCCCCTTCCTCTCCACTCCCCTCTCCTCTTCCTCTCTCCTCTTTTCTTCCTCTCCACTCCCCTTCCTCTCCACTCCCCTTCCTCTCCACACATCTCTTCTCCACTCCCCTTCCTCTCCTTTTCCTCCGCACTCCCCTCCCTCTACCAGCACCAACACCATACAACTTAAACACAGACAGGACCTTCTAGGTGCAAAGCTCTCACCTGAACATGACCATGGGGTGCTTTTATACATTCCTGTATGTCCTCCCCTAATAAGGGTGCACAGAGAAACACTGACCAAAATGTTGGTTCCTAGCCTGTCACAATATTCTTCAGTTATAAGATTGCTGATGTCCATCTAGTGTGGGACACCAGTTAAAGATATGCAATTCAGATTGACTTTTTATAGATTCAGGTAATGGAGAAGCTACCTGACAGGGAACGGTTGAAAGTTGTTGACATCTTGTCTTGAATTGAGACTAGGTTGTATAGAGTATGGTTGATCTTAAAGGTGCCTGAGTAGAGCCACTATCTGGGAATTAATTATTAGTTGTCTGAGGACTTCTGATGATTTATACTGGTAAAGACAAAAGGAACTGCCAATTGGTTTTGAATCCATATTACTGCCACACGGGCGGTCACGAGTCAGGAAGGCAGTTCAATTCCACCGTGACCGTTTAGTCACGGTAATTAGGCTTCTCCAAACTCTGATGCTGCTGCTGGTCATTAGTAACCTACCAAACTTGCCAACTGCCTGGTACTCAGCACTGTATTGTCCCTCTAATCACTCTGACATCAATACAAATGGCTTCGAAAATCTAATCAAACACCTCATGAGAGCTCATGTTGCGCAACATTTCTATAGACTATGAAATTGCGTGAAAAAAAGTGACTAAAAGAAGAGGATCTCATTAGCTTTCTATATTTATTTCTCAACATTCCTAAATATTAAGCACATTGCTTCTCTTCACGACAGGAGTTTAGCCTTCCTGGATGAAAATAAACCACGTGAAAAGCGTCCTCCATTCTGAAGTGTATAGATGACATGTATTTTCCCCCGGAGATGGAGACGCTGGGAGTCGAGAAACAGGTGGTGAGTTTGATAATGAAGGAACGATACAAAACATGAAACCCATAACCGATACAGCCTGGGAAATGAACCTAAGGGAGAGGCAGACATTTCTTATTTTATTGAACCTTTTTTTTAAGGTTACCTGCCGCCGATATAGGGGAGGTAATCAGTGAAGTGATGGAGTCCAGGTAAGTCTCACAATGAGGCACAGGTGTGATTACCAATGGTGCCAGGTGTGCGTAATGATGATTGTCAGAGCCAGTGGTCAGTAAACCAGCAACATTGGGAACGGGAGTAGAGGTGACAGTACCCCACCACTGACGTGCTGCCCCAGTCGCAGGGGGACACCAGCCAGGGAGACGGCACCGAGGGTGAGGAGCAGGCCGGTCCGGACGGCAAAGGTGGAAATCACAGATAATGTTTGGATCCAGAATGTCCTCCACGGGAACCCAATACCGCTCCTCTGGACAGTACCCCTCCCATTCCACAACATAGGCGGAACCTTCCTCGACATCCAGGGGAGGTGGAGGGGTATTGTGGGAGACAACCAGGGGACCAGTTACATCAGGCCTGAGAATTGAGACATGAAAAGAGGGTGAGATACGGTAGTCACTGGGGAGCTGTAATCTATACGTAACCTCATTGACCCCACAAACCAGGGGCTCATTTTCTTGTAGGGCAGGTGGGAGGTTCCTGTTGGAGAGCCAGACACGTTCACCTGGATGGAACACCTCAGTCTCACTGCAGTGGTGATCCGCCTGCTCCTTCTCACGGTGGGCAAAACACTCTGAAGTTTCTAAAACTGTTTGAATCATGTCTGTGAGTATAACATAACCTATGTAGCAGGCAAAACCCAGAGGACTAACCATTCAGATTTCTTTTTTTTAGGTATCTGTCTATGTTCTCGTTGGCAAACAATATTTCTGAGGAACTTGTTTTCAGTTCCTACCGCTTCCACTGGATGTCACCAGTCTTAGGAATTTGGTTGAGGTTATTCCTTTGTAAAATGAAGAAGTACGGCCAACTAGGAACTGCATAACACTGTTGAGAGTTGCGCAAGACTTGAAACGTAGCTTGGTTTGTTGTGTTCGTGTATTGAACACAGATAGACCCGACTTCAGTATGATCGATTATTAACGTTTAACACCTCTTGAAGCTAGGGGGTACTATTATTATTATTATTTTTTAAATAACGTTCCCAAAGTAAACAAAGTAAACAGACTATTTCTCAGGACCAGATGAAAAAAATAAATAAAAAATAAAAAAAATCAAAGATTCATTTTATTCTAACCTTTGATTTTTTTTATTTTTTATTTATTTTTTATTTCACCTAGTTGAGAACACCTTTATTAGGTAGACCAGATCACCTTTATTTAACCAGGTAGACCAGATCACCTTTATTTAACCAGGTAGACCAGATCACCTTTATTTAACCAGGTAGACCAGATCACCTTTATTTAACCAGGTAGACCAGATCACCTTTATTTAACCAGGTAGGCCAGATCACCTTTATTTAACCAGGTAGACCAGATCACCTTTATTAGGTAGACCAGATCACCTTTATTTAACCAGGTAGACCAGATCACCTTTATTTAACCAGGTAGACCAGATCACCTTTATTTAACCAGGTAGGCCAGTTGAGAACACCTTTATTTAACCAGGTAGGCTAGTTGAGAACACCTTTATTTAACCAGGTAGGCTAGTTGAGAACACCTTTATTTAACCAGGTAGGCTAGTTGAGAACACCTTTATTTAACCAGGTAGGCTAGTTGAGAAACCATATTTCAACCCTGCAGGCGCGACACAAAAGGCAGAAATAAAAATATAATTCATGCCTTACCTTTGACAAGCTTCTTTTGTTGGCACTCCAATATGTCCCATAAACATCACAAATGGTCCTTTTGTTCGATTAATTCCGTCCATATACAGTGCCTTGCGAAAGTATTCGGCCCCCTTGAACTTTGCGACCTTTTGCCACATTTCAGGCTTCAAACATAAAGACATAAAACTGTATTTTTTTGTGAAGAATCAACAACAAGTGGGACACAATCATGAAGTGGAACGACATTTATTGGATATTTCAAACTTTTTTAACAAATCAAAAACTGAAAAAATTGGGCGTGCAAAATTATTCAGCCCCTTTACTTTCAGTGCAGCAAACTCTCTCCAGAAGTTCAGTGAGGATCGCTGAATGATCCAATGTTGACCTAAATGACTAATGATGATAAATACAATCCACCTGTGTGTAATCAAGTCTCCGTTTAAATGCACCTGCACTGTGATAGTCTCAGAGGTCCGTTAAAAGCGCAGAGAGCATCATGAAGAACAAGGAACACACCAGGCAGGTCCGAGATACTGTTGTGAAGAAGTTTAAAGCCGGATTTGGAGTCAAAAAGATTTCCCAAGCTTTAAACATCCCAAGGGGCACTGTGCATGCGATAATATTGAAATGGAAGAAGTATCAGACCACTGCAAATCTACCAAGACCTGGCCGTCCCTCTAAACTTTCAGCTCATACAAGGAAAAGACTGATCAGAGATGCAGCCAAGAGGCCCATGATCACTCTGGATGAACTGCAGAGATCTACAGCTGAGGTGGGAGACTCTGTTCATAGGACAACAATCAGTCGTATATTGCACAAATCTGGCCTTTATGGAAGAGTGGCAAGAAGAAAGCCATTTCTTAAAGATATCCATAAAAAGTGTCGTTTAAAGTTTGCCACAAGACACCTGGGAGACACACCAAACATGTGGAAGAAGGTGCTCTGGTCAGATGAAACCAAAATGGAACTTTTTGGCAACAATGCAAAACGTTATGTTTGGCGTAAAAGCAACACAGCTCATCACCCTGAACACACCTTCCCCACTGTCAAACATGGTGGTGGCAGCATCATGGTTTGGGCCTGCTTTTCTTCAGCAGGGACAGGGAAGATGGTTAAAATTGATGGGAAGATGGATGGAGCCAAATACAGGACCATTCTGGAAGAAAACCTGATGGAGTCTGCAAAAGACCTGAGACTGGGACGGAGATTTGTCTTCCAACAAGACAATGATCCAAAACATAAAGCAAAATCTACAATGGAATGGTTCAAAAATAAACATATCCAGGTGTTAGAATGACCAAGTCAAAGTCCAGACCTGAATCCAATCGAGAATCTGTGGAAAGAACTGAAAACTGCTGTTCACAAATGCTCTCCATCCAACCTCACTGAGCTCGAGCTGTTTTGCAAGGAGGAATGGGAAAAAATTTCAGTCTCTCGATGTGCAAAACTGATAGAGACATACCCCAAGCGACTTACAGCTGTAATCGCAGCAAAAGGTGGCGCTACAAAGTATTAACTTAAGGGGGCTGAATAATTTTGCACGCCCAATTTTTCAGTTTTTGATTTGTTAAAAAAGTTTGAAATATCCAATAAATGTCGTTCCACTTCTTGATTGTGTCCCACTTGTTGTTGATTCTTCACAAAAAAATACAGTTTTATATCTTTATGTTTGAAGCCTGAAATGTGGCAAAAGGTCGCAAAGTTCAAGGGGGCCGAATACTTTCGCAAGGCACTGTATATCCAAAATGTCAATTTATTTGGCGCGTTTGATCCAGAAAAACACCAGTTCCAACTTGCGCAACGTGACTACAAAATATCTCAAAAGTTACGTGTGAACTTTTTCAAAACAAACTACTTTTGTAATACTACTTCAGGTATTTTTTAACGAAAATAATCGATAAAATTGAAGATGACAGAAAATAATCGATAAAATTGATCTGTGTTCAATACAGGAAGAAAACAAACTGAAGCATGCTTTCTGGTCACGCGCCTCTAACTAACAGTACACTTCAAGTGACCCTCGTTCAAGATGGCCGTACTTCTTCATTACACAAAGGAATAGCCTCAACCAATATCGAAATACTTTTTATACCTAGTGGAAGCGATAGGAACTACAAGAAGGTCCCTTAGAAATCTGGATTCCCAATGAAAACCCATTGAAAAGAGAGTGACCTCCAAACAAAAAACAAAAATCTGAATGGTTTGTCCTCGGGGTTTCGTCTGCTAAACAAGTTCTGTTATACTCACAGACATGATTCAAACAGTTTTAGGAACTTCAGAGTGTTTTCTATCCAAATATAATAATATGCATATATTATCTTCTGGGGATGAGTAGCAGGCAGTTGAATTTGGGCATGCATTTCATCCGGACGTGAAAATAACCTGTCACCAAGAAGTTAATTTTGCTGCATCTAATGGGGATCCATAATAAATACACCGGTCAGCACCGTAACGAATTCGGAGGCGATGGAAGGAATTGGGCCCACTCCCCCTGTCGGTCCTGGCAGTAGCTCCTGGTTCATCCACCATCAGTCGGAGAAGGAACATAGCCGTCACCAGTTGCGCCAGTCAGTCGGGGTGTTGACAATGTTCTATTCGTCGACCGTCTGGGAGATGTTCCGATTTTCTGCTAATTTCATTTGTTGAGGCAGAATTCTGTAACGGAGACGCTGGTAGTCGAGAAGCAGGTGCAGGTGGTGAGTTTAATCATGCAATGAACATGGAACGATACAAAACAAGAGTAGCGTCTGGACATGAAACACATAACCAATACTGCCTGGGGAATGAACCTAAGGGACGGACAGATAAAGGGGAGGTAATTGAGTCCATAATGAGGCGCAGGTGCGTGTAATGATGATTGTCAGAGCCAGTGATTAGTCGAATGCCGGAGAGGGGGAGTGGGGGTACAGGTGCATGGTAATGGTCCATTCCAAATAAAAAATATTTTCACATTTATATTATTAAGATTGACAGGGCTGAAGTGGAGCGGGTTGAGAGTTTCAAGTTCCTTGGTGTCACACATCACCAACGAACTATCATGGTCCAAACACACCAAGACAGTCGTGAAGAGTTCACAACAACACCTTTTCCCCCTCAGGAGACTGAAAAGATTTGCCATGGGTCCATAGATCTTTAAAAAGCTGCACCATCGAGAGCATTTTGACCAGTTGTATCACCGCCTGGTATGGCAACTGCTCGCATCTGACCATAAGGCGCTACAGAGGGTAGTGCGTACATCCCAGCATATCACTGGAGCCAAGCTTACTGACATCCAGGACCAATATACTAGGCAGTGTCAGGGGAATGCCTCAAAAATGGTCAAAGACTCCCGTCACCCAAGTCATAGACTGTTCTCTCTGCTATTGCAAGGCAAGTGGTACCGGAATGCCAAGTCTAAGACCAAAAGGCTTCTTAACAGCCCCCAAACCATAAGACTCCTGAACAGCTAATCAAATGGCCACCATGACTATTTACATTTACACCCCCCCTTCACCTTTTTTTAACACTGCTGCTACTCACTGTTTATTATCTATGCATAGTCACTTTACCCCCACCTACATGTACAAACTACCTCAACTAACCTGTATCCCAGCACATTGACTCTGTACCAGTACCCCCTGTATATAGCCTCCACATTGACTCTGTACCGGTACCCCCTGTATATATCCTCCACATTGACTCTGTACCGTAATACCCTGTATATAGCCTCCACATTGACTCTGTACCATAACACCCTGTATATAGCCTCCACATTGACTCTGTACCGGTACCCCCTGTATATAGCCTCCACATTGACTCTGTACCGTAACACCCTGTATATAGCCTCCACATTGACTCTGTACCGGTACCCCCTGTATATAGCCTCCACATTGACTCTGTACCGGTACCCCCTGTATATAGCCTCCACATTGACTCTGTACCGGTACCCCCTGTATATAGCCTCCACATTGACTCTGTACCGTAACACCCTGTATATAGCCTCCACATTGACTCTGTACCGTAACACCCTGTATATAGCCTCCACATTGACTCTGTACCGTAACACCCTGTATATAGCCTCCACATTGACTCTGTACCGGTACCCCCTGTATATAGCCTCCACATTGACTCTGTACCGGTACCCCCTGTATATAGCCTCCACATTGACTCTGTACCGGTACCCCCTGTATATAGCCTCCACATTGACTCTGTACCGGTACCCCCTGTATATAGCCTCCACATTGACTCTGTACCGTAACACCCTGTATATAGCCTCCACATTGACTCTGTACCGGTACCCCCTGTATATAGCCTCCACATTGACTCTGTACCGGTACCCCCTGTATATAGCCTCCACATTGACTCTGTACCGGTACCCCCTGTATATAGCCTCCACATTGACTCTGTACCGGTACCCCCTGTATATAGCCTCCACATTGACTCTGTACCGGTACCCCCTGTATATAGCCTCCACATTGACTCTGTACCGGTACCCCCTGTATATAGCCTCCACATTGACTCTGTACCGGTACCCCCTGTATATAGCCTCCACATTGACTCTGTACCGGTACCCCCTGTTTATAGCCTCCACATTGACTCTGTACCGGTACCCCCTGTATGTAGCCTCCACATTGACTCTGTACCGGTACCCCCTGTTTATAGCCTCCACATTGACTCTGTACCGGTACCCACTGTATATAGCCTCCACATTGACTCTGTACCGTAATAACCTGTATATAGCCTCCACATTGACTCTGTACCGTAATACCCTGTATATAGCCTCCACATTGACTCTGTACCGTAATAACCTGTATATAGCCTCCACATTGACTCTATACCGTAATACCCTGTATATAGACTCCACATTGACTCTGTACCGGTACCCCCTGTATATAGCCTCCACATTGACTCTGTACCGTAATAACCTGTATATAGCCTCCACATTGACTCTGTACCGTAATACCCTGTATATAGCCTCCACATTGACTCTGTACCGTAATAACCTGTATATAGCCTCCACATTGACTCTGTACCGTAATACCCTGTATATAGACTCCACATTGACTCTGTACCGGTACCCCCCTGTATATAGCCTCCACATTGACTCTGTACCGTAATACCCTGTATATAGACTCCACATTGACTCTGTACCGGTACCCCCTGTATATAGCCTCCACATTGACTCTGTACCGGTACCCCCTGTATATAGCCTCCACATTGACTCTGTACCGGTACCCCCTGTATATAGCCTCCACATTGACTCTGTACCTGTACCCCCTGTATATAGCCTCCACATTGACTCTGTACTGGTACCCCCTGTATATAGCCTCCACATTGACTCTGTACCGTAACACCCTGTATATAGCCTCCACATTGACTCTGTACCGTAATACCCTGTATATAGCCTCCACATTGACTCTGTACCAGTACCCCCTGTATATAGCCTCCACATTGACTCTGTACCGTAATACCCTGTATATAGACTCCACATTGACTCTGTACCGGTACCCCCTGTATATAGCCTCCACATTGACTCTGTACCGGTACCCCCTGTATATAGCCTCCACATTGACTCTGTACCGGTACCCCCTGTATATAGCCTCCACATTGACTCTGTACCGGTACCCCCTGTATATAGCCTCCACATTGACTCTGTACCGGTACCCCCTGTATATAGCCTCCACATTGACTCCACATTGACTCTGTACCGGTACCCCCTGTATATAGTCTCCACATTGACTCCACATTGACTCTGTACCGGTACCCCCTGTATATAGCCTCCACATTGACTCTGTACCGGTACCCCCTGTATATAGTCTCCACATTGACTCTGTACCGGTACCCCCTGTATATAGTCTCCACATTGACTCCACATTGACTCTGTACCGGTACCCCCTGTATATAGCCTCCACATTGACTCTGTACCGGTACCCCCTGTATATAGTCTCCACATTGACTCCACATTGACTCTGTACCGGTACCCCCTGTATATAGCCTCCACATTGACTCTGTACCGGTACCCCCTGTATATAGCCTCCACATTGACTCTGTACCGGTACCCCCTGTATATAGCCTCCACATTGACTCTGTACCGGTACCCCCTGTATATAGCCTCCACATTGACTCTGTACCGGTACCCCCTGTATATAGCCTCCACATTGACTCTGTACCGGTACCCCCTGTATATAGCCTCCACATTGACTCTGTACCTGTACCCCCTGTATATAGCCTCCACATTGACTCTGTACCGGTACCCCCTGTATATAGCCTCCACATTGACTCTGTACCGGTACCCCCTGTATATAGCCTCCACATTGACTCTGTACCGGTACCCCCTGTATATAGCCTCCACATTGACTCTGTACCGGTACCCCCTGTATATAGCCTCCACATTGACTCTGTACCGGTACCCCCTGTATATAGCCTCCACATTGACTCTGTACCGGTACCCCCTGTATATAGCCTCCACATTGACTCTGTACCGTAACACCCTGTATATAGCCTCCACATTGACTCTGTACCGTAACACCCTGTATATAGCCTCCACATTGACTCTGTACCGGTACCCCCTGTATATAGCCTCCACATTGACTCTGTACCGTAACACCCTGTATATAGCCTCCACATTGACTCTGTACCGGTACCCCCTGTATATAGCCTCCACATTGACTCTGTACCGTAATACCCTGTATATAGCCTCCACATTGACTCTGTACCGGTACCCCCTGTATATAGCCTCTGTATTGTAATGTAATTTGTTTTGTGTTACTTTTAGATTTTATTTGATTGTTTTATTTTATTTTATTTAGTAAATATTTTCTTAACTCAATTTCTTGAACTACATTGTTTGTTAGGAAGCAGTAAGCTGTTGTATTTGGCACGTAAAACGTTTGATTTGCAGAATAGTCTGATGGGTGACAGTATTAGCTTATCACATATAAAACCATGCCCTTTTGCAACTGTTTCTAATCATAGTTCCACACCTCAAGTAGCCTAGTCCATAGTCCTATAAGGTTAGTATCACACCTCATGTAGTCTAGCCCATAGTCCTATAAGGTTAGTATCACACCTCATGTAGTCTAGCCCATAGTCCTATATGTTTTAATGAGGTTAGTATCATGTAGTCTAGCTAAGATAACTATGAAATAACACCGGTCATTCTGTAGTACATTCTGGCCTGCTCTCCATTATGTAAGTAATTAGGCACTATCCCATGTTTACTACAGTATGTATTGTAGACTGCACAGTAGCCTAATAAATTACTATGTGAATAAATATCAATGATTTACAGAAATATTGGATCAAAGTTGTCTAATGAAGGCAAAATTTAGAATCCTCCAATCCTGCAGCCTACTCCCTACAGTCACGTTGTACAGCGCCATATTTTCCGACCATCACGTTGTACAGCAACATATTTTCTGACCATCATGTTGTACAGTGCCATATTTTCCATCCTGAGGGTTTTTTGTTTTTCTATGAATAGAAACACCATAATCTTAATCAAATTAATTAAGACAAATATCTTACAATCAATCCCATATATTATGTTATTACAAAAAAAAGGTTTTAAATTATCTGGTAATGCAAATACAGAACACTATCAAATGCTTCTCAAAGACGCCTTCTGGTGGTCAAACTAGCAATAACTTGCAGTAACAGAAAAAATGGCTGATTTAATGACGTGCCACAGTATGACACAACTTTTGAAATCTTGAAACCTTGAAATCAGCCCAAGCCTTAACAGGAAGCCAGTGTAGAGAGGCTAGCACTGGAGTAATATGATCACATTTCTTGGTTCTAGTCAAGATTTTCTCTCTTTTGTTCACTCTGGCTATTTACTCTAATTTCTGAGCACTCTTGTCTGAGTGTGCCAGACTGCAGTATAACTGATGAATTTACAAAATGCTCAACACCCTCTGAATATGACCAGTGTCAGTAAACTTTGGCAAAGAAAGTAATGGTCAAGAACGCTCTAGATAACATGTAAACAGTCTAACCTGCTCTGCTACTGCTAGTAAAATGGTCAGAGTGAGGTGTTCACTTATTTGTGTCTGGAAGTAGCTAGCAAGCTAGCCAACTTTATCCAGTTAGCTTTGGGTGCTTGATTGGGACAAACTGCAGAAGGACGAGTAAGCTACAATTCCCCATCGTTTATCAGTGCAATTTTGACAGCCAACTAGCTGACCATCAGGGTTTATCTAATGTTCTTTTGTTAGATGTTAACTCGTCTTTCTCTGGCTAGCAATAGTTGTTGATGTGCATAACTGAGGGAGAGAAAGCCTACCTTTTCATAGTTGTTTGATCAATAGGACTGTAATGTTCCTAAATGTAAGAGGACTCCCGTGGTATTTACATATTTACAGAAATCCATTCAGGTGTATTGTTCTAATGATCTAAAGTCCCGCTGTTCAGTTCATAGTGAATGATGGCATGCCCAACTGCCTGTAAACACACAGTCCAGTTGAAAGTGAAACTGCCAATTTGTTAGTTTAAACTTATTCACCTTTCCTGCTAAAATCCTGCTAAAAACTTAATTTACTAAAGTTTACTAAATTTACTAATGACAGACAGGTATGCTACCTGTATATAGTGGGATCTAGCAAAGTCTATGGCTGTCTGGAGTGGTTCTCAATCAGAGGCAGGTGTTTATCGTTGTCTCTGATTGGGAACCATATTTAGGCAGCCATATTCTTTGAGTGTTCTGTGGGTGATTGTCCTATGTGTCGTTGTTCCTGTCTCAGTGTTAGTTTACACAAGTATAGGCTGTTTCGGTTTTCGTTAAGTTCTTTGTTTTGTAGTGTTTGTTATTAATTTGTGTTTTACGTTCATTCATTAAACATGGATCGCAATCTACACGCTGCATTTTGGTCCGACTCTCCTTCACCACAAGAAAGCCGTTACACACATCAAAACCATGCCTATTTCCCAGGATTTTTCTAAACAAATCCAATGAGTTAGTTGTATTTATTGCACCCGTTGCTGAAATGGTTGTTCCAGTTAAAGTAGTCTCTTGTTTCATTTTTCCGAACCCTGACAGTCATTCTGAATGTAGGTTATGTTGGATATCCTAACTCTGGCTGGATTCCAATAGGAATTACACATCACTTTGCAAGCCAGCATTATGTGATTAAGCCTAATGTAGCATAATGTGGACCAGTAGTTTCCAAACACCACTAGGCCATCAAAGTAAGTATATGCAATGTACGGTCAGTTACATTTTAATGAAAACTTTTGTATCGGAACTCACTTGGTGAAAGCCACAGGCTTTCAAAAGAAAATAATTCAACCATGGATGGTAAACCCTACTAATACAGTCATTGGCGGTGACTCTTAAATTCACTTAAAGAAAAGTAACCATGGGAAATATGAAAATCAGGCTATACACCACAGCGTTCATTTCTTACAGTGAGTCCAGTTTATTCAAAATCAGGTGTTTTACGCTGTTCATTTGAACACTTTAAAACACCCCCACATCAGTAGAAATCCACGTTTTCGAACTGAAAGACGATGGCCAGAGCTTACCCGTGATTTTGCACAACAATTTAAGTCAAGGTACGATATATTTGGGCTTGAAGTGACAAATTCAAACGGCCCACTATTGTGTCGTCTTGCAACCTTTGGTAGGTAGTCTTCTGGCAGGCTTCGGCACAGCAAAGCCAGCAGGTGCTTACGGTTCCATTACAGTATTAAACATTATTAAACGTGCATTTCATCTCTAGGACATGAAATGACGTTGGCTGCAACTTCCTCTGGGGTGGTGGTGGGGGGGTCCTTTAAGAGTTAAACGGGGAACACTCCAACAGAGTTACATTTTTAACACTTGGGACTATAAGGCTCTGTCTGCATATTGTCATGATTAAGTTATTGCCATTAGCCTTGTTCTGTTCAATATTCTATGTCCAACAGGATGAATCCCTCCTGAATAAACAGTCTAACTGGAGGAGGAAATTAATTGGTTGCTGATGTCCCAAAAGACTGAAAAAGGGCAGGGTATAACTATGGATCTAGCGGTGTGACTGAGCACTATTAACTCAGCTCAGGTGAAAATTGAAAAAAAAGAGGCATATCCTCAATAGGTTTTAAATGAGAGGAAGATGGCAACGGTCCTGGTCTCCCAACAGAGACTTCACCTTCATTCAGACTGACCAGCCTGTCTCCAACCCAACAGAGACTTCACCTTCATTCAGACTGACCAGCCTGTCTCCAACCCAACAGAGACTTCACCTTCATTCAGACTGACCAGCCTGTCTCCAACCCAACAGAGACTTCACCTTCATTCAGACTGACCAGCCTGTCTCCAACCCAACAGAGACTTCACCTTCATTCAGACTGACCTGTACGTCTACAACTCAACACAGACAGCTAAAACTGACATATGTTATACCAGTGAAATACAGGGTATTTACCCTCAACCACTCAATGAGGATATTTACCCTCAACGAGGATATTTACCCTCAACGAGGATATTTACCCTCAATGAGGATATTGAGTGGTTGAGTAATTCATATTTTGATGATGTAAAGAATATTTGCTTGTCTGTGGTGTGTAATGAATGAGGAGCAACCAGACGCTGATACTTTACACATTTATGAAATTGCCCATTCCAGTTACTAATAGGCATGTACCCATTAAGAAAATGACTGTAAAAACTGTTAAATCCCCTTGGATTGATGAGGAATTGAAAAAATGCTAATTAAGAAATCATGTGACTAAACTAAATTAAAAGAAAAATAAATTACACAATGAAACAAAGATACATTTTTAATAGAATGATAGTTAAAAGCTTTGGGGCACCTGAAATGAAATTATGGGGGGAAAAAGTCAACTCGGCTCTCATTTATTGAATCAGATGGCTCATTCATCACAAAGCCCGCTGAGATTGCCAACTAATTTAATTACTTTTTCATTGGCAAGATAAGCAAACTTAGGAATGACATGCCAGCAACAAACGTTGACACGACACATCCAAGTATATCGGACCAAATTGTGAAACACTAGAATTGCACTTTTGAATTCTGTGAAGTTAGTGTGGAAGAGGTGAAAATAATCATTGTTGTCTATCAACAATGACAAGCCACCGGGGTCTGATAATACGGATGGAAAATTACTGAGGATAATAGCAGACGATATTGCCACTCCTATTTGCCACATCTTCAATTTAAGCCTACTAGAGAGCGTGTGCCCTCAGGCCTGGAGGGAAGCTAAAGTCATTCCACTACCCAAGAATAGTAAAGCCCCCTTTACTGGCTCAAATAGCCGACCAATCAGCCTGTTACCAACCCTTAGTAAACTTCTGGAAAAAATGGTGTTTGACCAGATACAATGTTATTTTACAGTAAACAAATTGACAACATAATTTCAGCATGCTTATAGGGAAGGACACTCAACAAGCACAGCACTTGGCTGAGAGATAGGCTGAGAGAAATTGATGATAAAATGATTGTGGGGGCTGTTTTGTTAGACTTCAGTGCAGCTTTTGACATTATTGATCATAGTCTGCTGCTGGAAAAACATATGTGTTACGGCTTTACACCCCCTGCTATAATGTGGATAAAGAGTTACCTGTCTAACAGAACACAGAGGGTGTTCTTCAATGGAATCCTATCAAATATAATCTAGTTAGAATCAGGAATTCCCCAGGTTGTTGCTTTTTTCAATTTTACTAACGACATGCCACTGACTGAGCAGAGCCAGAGTGTCTGTGTATGCGGATGACTCGACACTATACACGTCAGCTACTACAGTGACTGAAATGACTGCAACACTCAACAAAGAGCTGCAGTTAGTTTCAGAGTGGGTGGCAAGGAATAAGTTAGTCCTAAACATTACTAAAACTAAAGGCATTGTATTGAACAAAACACTCACTAAACCCTAAACCTCAACTAAATCTCGAAATAAATAATGTGGAAATTGAGCAAGTTGAGGTGACTAAACTGTTTGGAGTAACACTAGATTGTAAACTTTCATGATCAAAACATAGCATGGCTTGCGAAAGTATTCAACCCCCTTGGTATTCTTCCTATTTTGTTGCCTTACAACCTGGAATTTAAATGTGTTTCGGGGGGGGGGGGGGGGGTTGTATCATTTGATTTACACAACATGCACTTGGAAGATGCAAAATATTTTTCCTTTGAAACAAACAAGAAATAATACAAAAAACTGAAAACTTGAGCGTGCATAACTATTCACCCCCCCCCAAAGTCAATACTTTGTAGAGACACCTTTTGCAGCAATTACAGCTGCAAGTCTCTTGGGGTGTGTGTCTATAAGCTTGGCACTTCCAGCCACTGGGATTTTTGCCCATTCTTCAAGGCAAAACTGCTCCAGCTCCTTCAAGTTGGATGGGTTCCGCTGGTGTACAGCAATCTTTAAGTCATACCACAGATTCTCAATTGGATGGAGGTCTGGGCTTTGACTAGGCCATTCCAAGACATTTAAATGTTTCCCATTAAACCACTCGAGTGTTGCTTTAGCAGTACGCTTAGGATCATTGTCCTGCAGGAAGGTGAACCTCCATCCCAGGCTCAAATGTCTGGAAGACTGGAACAAGAATTTTCCTGTGTTTAGTGCCATCCATCATTCCTTCAATTCTGACCAGTTTCTCAGTCTCTGCCGATGAAAAACATCCCCACAGCATGATGCTGCCACCACCATGGGGATGGTGTTCTCGGGGTGATGAGAGGTGTTGTGTTTGCGCCAGACATTGCGTTTTCCTTGATGGCAAAAAAGCTCTATTTTGGCGAACACCAAACATGTTTGCTGGCTAATCTTCCGTACAGCCCAGCTCTGTGGAGCGTACGGCTTAGTGGTTTTATGGACAGATACTCCAATCTCCACTGTGGAGCTTTGCAGCTCCTTCAGGGTTATCTTTGGTCTCTTTGTTGCCTCTCTGATTAATGCCCTCCTTGCCTGGTCCGTAAGTTTTGGTGGGCGGCCCTCTCTTGGCAGGTTTGTTGTGGTGTTCTTTCCATTTTTTAATAATGGATTTAATGGTGCTCCGTGGGATGTTGAAAGTTGCTGATGTTTTTTTATAACCCAACCCTGACCTGTACTTCCTGCTTTGTTCCTAACCTGTTTGGAGAGCTCCTTGGTCTTCATAGTGCCGCCCTGCTTGGAGGTACCCCTTGCTTAGTGGTGTTGCAGACTCTGGGGCCTTTCAGAACAGGTGAAAATATATACTGAGATCATGTGACAGATCATGTCACATTGAAGTCATTAAAACTAGTTTTTCAACCACTCCACAAATTTCTTGTTAACAAGCTATAGTTGTGGCAAGTCGGTTAGAACATCTACTTTGTGCATGACACAAGTAATTTTTCCAACAATTGTTTACAGACAGATTATTTCACATTTAATTCACTGTATCACAATTCCATTGGGTCAGAAGTTTACATACAATAAGTTGACTGTGCCTCTAAACAGCTCGTTCATCTGGACAAACAATAGTACGCAAGTATAAACACCATGGGACAACGCAGTCGTCATACTGCTCAGGAAGGAGACGCGTTCTGTCTCCTAAAGATTAATGTACCGTGGTGCGAAAAGTGTAAATCAATCCCAGAACAGCAGCAAAGGACCATGTGAAGATGGACAATGACCTCAAGCATACTTCCAAAATTGTGGCAAAATGGCTTAAGGACAACAAAGTCAAGGTATTGGAGTGGCCATCACAAAGCCCTGACCTCAATCCTATCGAACATTTGTAGGCAGAATTGTGTATAGTATTATACATAGTCTAGTTAGTGAGTTTATAGTGTGTATACATAGTGTAGTTAGTGTGTATATAGTTTGTATATATAGTCTAGTTCGTTTGTATATAGTGTGTATATAGTGTGTATACATAGTCTAGTTAGTGTGTACATAGTTTGTATATATAGTCAAGTTAGTTTGTATATAGTATGTATATATAGTCTCGTTAGTGTGTATATAGTTTGTATATATAGTCTAGTTAGTGTGTATGTAGTGTGTATATAGTGTGTATTTATAGTCTAGTTAGTATGTATATAGTGTGTATTTATAGTCTAGTTAGTATGTATGTAGTGTGTATTTATAGTCTAGTTAGTGTGTATATAGTGTGTATATAGTCTAGTGAGTATGTATATAGTGTGTATATAGAGTCTAGTGTGTGTACATAGTGTGTATATAGTGTGTATATATAGTCTAGTTAGTTTGTATATAGAATGCATATATAGTCTCGTTAGTGTGTACATATAGTGTAGTTAGTGTGTATATAGTTTGTATATATAGTCTAGTTCGTTTGTATATAGTTTGTATACATAGTCTAGTTAGCGTGTATATAGTCTGGTTAGTGTGTAATTATAGTCTGGTTAGTGTGTAATTATAGTCTGGTTAGTGTGTAATTATAGTCTGGTTAGTGTGTATAGCGTGTATATAGTCTGGTTAGTGTGTAATTATAGTCTGGTTAGTGTGTAATTATAGTCTGGTTAGCGTGTAATTATAGTCTAGTTAGTGTGTATAGCGTGTATATAGTCTGGTTAGTGTGTATATAGTCTGGTTAGTGTGTAATTATAGTCTGGTTAGTGTGTAATTATAGTCTGGTTAGTGTGTAATTATAGTCTGGTTAGTGTGTAATTATAGTCTGGTTAGTGTGTATAGCGTGTATATAGTCTGGTTAGTGTGTAATTATAGTCTGGTTAGTGTGTAATTATAGTCTGGTTAGTGTGTATAGCGTGTATATAGTCTGGTTAGTGTGTAATTATAGTCTGGTTAGTGTGTAATTATAGTCTAGTTAGTGTGTATAGCGTGTATATAGTCTGGTTAGTGTGTATAGCGTGTATATAGTCTGGTTAGTGTGTATAGCGTGTATATAGTCTGGTTAGTGTGTAATTATAGTCTGGTTAGTGTGTATAGCGTGTATATAGTCTGGTTAGTGTGTATTTATAGTCTGGTTAGTGTGTATAGCGTGTATATAGTCTGGTTAGTGTGTATAGCGTGTATATAGTCTGGTTAGGGTGTATATAGTCTAGTTAGTGTGTATATAGTCCTGTTAGTGTGTAATTATTGTCTAGTTAGTGTGTATTTATAGTCTAGTTTGTGTATTTTTTTGTCTAGTTAGTGTGTATCGTGTGTATTTATAGTCTAGTTGGTGTGTATTTATAGTCTAGTTAGTGTGTTTATAGTGTGTTTATAGTGAGTATATAGTATATATATATATATATATATATATATATATATATATATATATAGTCTAGTTAGTGTGTATATAGTCTAGTTAGTGTATATTTATAGTCTAGTTTGTGTATATTTATAGTCTAGTTAGTGTATATTTATAGTCTAGTTTGTGTATATTTATAGTCTAGTTAGTGTGTATTTATAGTCTAGTTTGTGTATATTTATAGTCTAGTTAGTGTATATTTATAGTCTAGTTAGTGTATATTTATAGTCTAGTTTGTGTGTATTTATAGTCTAGTTAGTGTGTATTTATAGTCTAGTTAGTGTGTATTTATAGTCTAGTTAGTGTGTATTTATAGTCTAGTTAGTGTATATTTATAGTCTAGTTAGTGTGTATTTATAGTCTAGTTAGTGTGTATTTATAGTCTAGTTAGTGTATATTTATAGTCTAGTTTGTGTATATTTATAGTCTGGTTGGTGTGTAATTATAGTCTGGTTAGTGTGTAATTATAGTCTGGTTAGTGTGTATAGCGTGTATATAGTCTGGTTAGTGTGTAATTATAGTCTGGTTAGTGTGTAATTACAGTCTGGTTAGCGTGTAATTATAGTCTAGTTAGTGTGTATAGCGTGTATATAGTCTGGTTAGTGTGTATATAGTCTGGTTAGTGTGTAATTATAGTCTGGTTATTGTGTAATTATAGTCTGGTTAGTGTGTAATTATAGTCTGGTTAGTGTGTAATTATAGTCTGGTTAGTGTGTATAGCGTGTATATAGTCTGGTTAGTGTGTAATTATAGTCTGGTTAGTGTGTAATTATAGTCTGGTTAGCGTGTATATAGTCTGGTTAGTGTGTAATTATAGTCTGGTTAGTGTGTAATTATAGTCTAGTTAGTGTGTATAGCGTGTATATAGTCTGGTTAGTGTGTATAGCGTGTATATAGTCTGGTTAGTGTGTATAGCGTGTATATAGTCTGGTTAGTGTGTAATTATAGTCTGGTTAGTGTGTATAGCGTGTATATAGTCTGGTTAGTGTGTAATTATAGTCTGGTTAGTGTGTATAGCGTGTATATAGTCTGGTTAGTGTGTATAGCGTGTATATAGTCTGGTTAGTGTGTAATTATAGTCTGGTTAGTGTGTAATTATAGTCTGGTTAGTGTGTATAGCGTGTATATAGTCTGGTTAGGGTGTATATAGTCTAGTTAGTGTGTATATAGTCCTGTTAGTGTGTAATTATTGTCTAGTTAGTGTGTATTTATAGTCTAGTTTGTGTATTTTTTTTGTCTAGTTAGTGTGTATCGTGTGTATTTATAGTCTAGTTGGTGTGTATTTATAGTCTAGTTAGTGTGTTTATAGTGTGTTTATAGTGAGTATATAGTATATATATAAATATATATATATATATATATATATATATATATATATATATATAGTCTAGTTAGTGTATATTTATAGTCTAGTTTGTGTATATTTATAGTCTAGTTAGTGTGTATTTATAGTCTAGGTAGTGTGTATTTATAGTCTAGTTAGTGTATATTTATAGTCTAGTTAGTGTATATTTATAGTCTAGTTAGTGTATATTTATAGTCTAGTTTGTGTATATTTATAGTCTAGTTAGTGTGTATTTATAGTCTAGTTAGTGTGTTTTTATAGTCTAGTTTGTGTGTATTTAGTGTGTCTACAGTCTAGTAAGTGTGTATATAGTGTGTATATATACTCTAGTTGGTGTGTTTGTATATAGTGTATATATAGTCTTGTCAGTGTGTATATAGTGTGTATATAGTGTGTATATATAGTCTAGTTAGTGTGTATATAGTGTTTATATAGTGTGTATATACAGTCTAGTTAATGTGTATATATAGTCTAGTTAGTGTGTATGTAGTGTGTATATATAGTCTAGTTAGTGTGTGTATAGTGTGTATATATAGTCTAGTTAGTGTGTGTATAGTGTGTATATATAGTCTAGTTAGTGTGTATATATAGTGTGTATATATAGTCTAGTTAGTGTGTATGTAGTCTAGTTAGTGTGTATTTAAGGTCTAGTTAGTGTATATTTATAGTCTAGTTAGTGTGTATTTATAGTCTAGTTAGTTTGTATTTATAGTCCAGTTAGTGTGTATTTAGTCTAGTTAGTGTGTATTTAGTCTAGTTAGTGTGTATATAGTCTAGTTAGTGTGTATATAGT
This sequence comes from Oncorhynchus mykiss, assembly GCF_057628025.1. NCBI lineage: Eukaryota > Metazoa > Chordata > Actinopteri > Salmoniformes > Salmonidae > Oncorhynchus > Oncorhynchus mykiss. The sequence goes on along the minus strand of NC_143045.1, from coordinate 44,294,678 downwards.
CTAGTTAGTGTGTATATAGTCTAGTTAGTGTGTATGTAGTCTAGTTAGTGTGTATTTAAGGTCTAGTTAGTGTATATTTATAGTCTAGTTAGTGTGTATTTATAATCTAGTTAGTGTGTATTTATAGTCTAGTTAGTGTGTATTTAGTCTAGTTAGTGTGTATTTAGTCTAGTTAGTGTGTATATAGTCTAGTTAGTGTGTATATAGTCTAGTTAGTGTGTATTTAGTCTAGTTAGTGTGTATACAGTCTAGTTAGTGTGCATATAGTGCATACATATTGTGTAATGAGTGTGTATATAGTGTCTAAATAGTGTAATGAGTGTGTATTTAGTGTGTATTTAGTGTGTATATAGTGTGTATATACAGTGGCAAGAAAAAGTATGTGAACCCTTTGGAATTATCTGGATTTCTGCATTAATTGGTCATCAAATTTGATCTCATCTTCTTCCAAGTTAGTTATTAGCTTAAATTAATAACACAAATTATTGTATTTTTCTTATCTATATTGAATACATCATTTAAACTTTCACAGTTCCAAAATCTAATTGGAGTCAGGAGTCAGCTAACCTGGAGTACAATCAATGAGATGAGATTGGAGATGTTGGCTAGAGCTGCCTTGCCCTATAAAACAAACTCACAAAATGTAAATGTGTTATTCACAAGAAGCATTGCCTGATGTGAATCATGCCTTGGACAAAAGAGATCTCAGAAGACCTAAGATTAAGAATTGTTGCCTTGCATAAAGCTGGAAAAAGGGTTACAAAAGTATCTCTAAAAGTAAATCCATGGTAAGACAAATTGTCTATAAATGGAGAAAGTTCAGCACTGTTGCTACTCTCCCTAGGAGTGGCTGTCCTGCAAAGATGACTGAGTCAGAGTCCTGACCTCAACTCGGTTGACATGCTGTGGCATGATCTCAAGAGAGCAGTTTACACCAGACATCCCAAGAATATAGTTGAAATGAAACAGTTTTGTAAAGAGGAACGGTCCAAAATTCCTCCTGACAGTTGTGGAGGTCTGATCCGCAACTACAGAAAACGTTTTGTTGAGGTTATATCTTCCAAAGGAGAGTCAACCTGTTATTTAATCCAAGGGTTCACATACTTTTCCCACCCTGCACTGTGAATGTTTACACTGTGTTCAATAAAGACATGAACATATTTAAATGTTTGTGTGTTATTAGTTTAAGCAGACTGTGTATATATAGTCTAGTGAGTGTGTGCATGGTGTGTATATATAGTGTGTATATATAGTCTATTGAGTGTATATATAGTGTGTATATAGTGTGTATATAGTGTGTATATAGTGACTATATATAGTCTAGTGAGTGTGTTTATAGTGTGTATATATAGTCTAGTGAGTGTGTTTAGTGTGTATATAGTGAGTATATATAGTCTAGTGAGTGTGTATATAGTGTGTATATAGTGTGTATATAGTCTAGTGAGTGTATATAGTGTGTATATAGTGTGTATATATAGTCCAGTGAGTGTGTATATAGAGTGTATATAGTGACTATATATAGTCTAGTGAGTGTGTATATAGAGTGTATATAGTGACTATATATAGTCTAGTGAGTGTGTTTATAGTGTGTATATATAGTCTAGTGAGTGTGTTTAGTGTGTATATAGTGAGTATATATAGTCTAGTGAGTGTGTATATAGTGTGTATATAGTGTGTATATAGTCTAGTGAGTGTATATAGTGTGTATATAGTGTGTATATATAGTCCAGTGAGTGTGTATATAGAGTGTATATAGTGACTATATATAGTCTAGTGAGTGTGTATATAGAGTGTATATAGTGACTATATATAGTCTAGTGAGTGTGTTTATAGTGTGTATATATAGTCTAGTGAGTGTGTTTAGTGTGTATATAGTGAGTATATATAGTCTAGTGAGTGTGTATATAGTGTGTATATAGTGTGTATATAGTCTAGTGAGTGTATATAGTGTGTATATAGTGTGTATATATAGTCCAGTGAGTGTGTATATAGTGTGTATATAGTGTGTATATAGTGTGTATATAGTGTGTATATAGTGTGTATATATAGTCTAGTGAGTGTGTATATAGTGTGTATATAGTGTGTATATAGTGTATATATCGAGTGTATATTGTGAGTATATAGTCTAGTGAGTGTGTATACAGTGTGCATATATAGTCTAGTGAGTGTGTATACAGCGTGCATATATAGTCTAGTGAGTGTGTTTATAGTGTGTATATAGAGTCCATATATAGTCTAGTGAGTGTGTTTATAGTGTGTATATAGAGTCCATATATAGTCTAGTGAGTGTGTTTATAGTGTGTATATATAGTCTAGTGAGTGTGTTTATAGTGTGTATATAGAGTCCATATATAGTCTAGTGAGTGTGTTTATAGTGTGTATATATAGTCTAGTGAGTGTGTTTATAGTGTGTATATATAGTCTAGTGAGTGTGTTTATGGTGTGTATATAGAGTGCATATAGTGTGTATATATAGTCTAGTGAGAGTGTTTTAGGTGTGTATATAGTGTGTATATAGTATGTATATAGTGTGTAAATAGTGTTTATATATAGTCTAGTGAGTGTGTTTATAGTGTGTATATATAGTCTAGTTAGTGTGTATATAGTGTGTATATAGTCTAGTTAGTGTGTTTATAGTGTGTATATATAGTCTAGTGAGTGTGTATATAGTGTGTTTATAGTGTGTATATATAGTCTAAAGAGTGTGTATATAGTGTGTATATAGTGTGTAAATATAGTCTAGTGAGTGTGTATATAGTGTACATATATATATATATATAGACTAGTGTGTATATAGTGTCCATATATAGTCTGGTGAGTGTGTATATAGTGTGTATATAGTGTGTATATATAGTCTAGTGAGTGAGAATATAGTGTGTATATTATATGTACAGTGCCTTGCGAAAGTATTCGGCCCCCTTGAACTTTGCGATCTTTTGCCACATTTCAGGCTTCAAACATAAAGATATAAAACTGTATTTTTTTGTGAAGAATCAACAACAAGTGGGACACAATCATGAAGTGGAACGACATTTATTGGATATTTCAAACTTTTTTAACAAATCAAAAACGGAAAAATTGGGCGTGCAAAATGATTCAGCCTCCTTAAGTTAATACTTTGTAGCGCCACCTTTTGCTGCGATTACAGCTGTAAGTCGCTTGGGGTATGTCTCTATCAGTTTTGCACATCGAGAGACTGAAATTTTTTCCCATTCCTCCTTGCAAAACAGCTCGAGCTCAGTGAGGTTGGATGGAGAGCATTTGTGAACAGCAGTTTTCAGTTCTTTCCACAGATTCTCGATTGGATTCAGGTCTGGACTTTGACTTGGCTATTCTAACACCTGGATATGTTTATTTTTGAACCATTCCATTGTAGATTTTGCTTTATGTTTTGGATCATTGTCTTGTTGGAAGACAAATCTCCGTCCCAGTCTCAGGTCTTTTGCAGACTCCATCAGGTTTTCTTCCAGAATGGTCCTGTATTTGGCTCCATCCATCTTCCCATCAATTTGAACCATCTTCCCTGTCCCTGCTGAAGAAAAGCAGGCCCAAACCATGATGCTGCCACCACCATGTTTGACAGTGGGGATGATGTGTTCAGGGTGATGAGCTGTGTTGCTTTTACGCCAAACATAACGTCTTGCATTGTTGCCAAAAAGTTCAATTTTGGTTTCATCTGACCAGAGCACCTTCTTCCACATGTTTGGTGTGTCTCCCAGGTGGCTTGTGGCAAACTTTAAACAACAATTTTTATGGATATCTTTAAGAAATGGCTTTCTTCTTGCCACTCTTCCATAAAGGCCAGAGTTGTGCAATATACGACTGATTGTTGTCCTATGGACAGAGTCTCCCACCTCAGCTGTAGATCTCTGCAGTTCATCCAGAGTGATCATGGGCCTCTTGGCTGCATCTCTGATCAGTCTTCTCCTTGTATGAGCTGAAAGTTTAGAGGGACGGCCAGGTCTTGGTAGATTTGCAGTGGTCTGCTACTCCTTCCATTTCAATATTATCGCTTGCACAGTGCTCCTTGGAATGTTTAAAGCTTGGGAAATCTTTTTGTATCCAAATCCGGCTTTAAACTTCTTCACAACAGTATCTCGGACCTGCCTGATGTGTTCCTTGTTCTTCATGATGCTCTCTGCGCTTTTAACGGACCTCTGAGACTATCACAGTGCAGGTGCATTTATACGGAGACTTGATTACACACAGGTGGATTGTATTTATCATCATTAGTCATTTAGGTCAACATTGGATCATTCAGAGATCCTCACTGAACTTCTGGAGAGAGTTTGCTGCACTGAAAGTAAAGGGGCTGAATAATTTTGCACGCCCAATTTTTCAGTTTTTGATTTGTTAAAAAAGTTTGAAATATCCAATAAATGTCGTTCCACTTCATGATTGTGTCCCACTTGTTGTTGATTCTTCACAAAAAAATACAGTTTTATATCTTTATGTTTGAAGCCTAAAATGTGGCAAAAGGTCGCAAAGTTCAAGGGGGCCGAATACTTTCGCAAGGCACTGTATATATAGTGTGTGTAAATAGTGTGTATATAGTGTATATATATAGTGTGAGTGTGTATATATAGTCTAGTGAGTGTGTATATAGTGTGTATATTTAGTCTGGTGAGTGTGTGAATATAGTGTGTATACAGTGTGTATCTATAGTCTAAAGATTGTGTATATAGTGTTTATATTATATGAATATATAAGGTGTGTATATATAGTCTAGTGAGTGTGTATAATGTGTGTATATATAGTCTAGTGAGTGTGTTTAAAGTGTGTATATAATGCGTATATAGTCTAGTGAGTGAGTATATAGTGTGTATATATAGTCTAGTGAGTGTGTGTATATAGTGTGTTTATAGTGTGTATATATAGTCTAGTGAGTGAGTTTATCGTGAGTTTATAGTGTGTATATAGTGTGTATATATAGTCTATTGAGTGTTTATGTAGTGTGTATATGTAGTCTAGTGAGTGTGTATATAGTGTGTATATATAGTCTAGTGAGTGTGTATATATAGTCCAGTGTGTGTATATAGTGTGTATGTATAGTCTAGTGAGTGTGTATATAGTGTGTATATAGTGTGTATATATAGTCTAGTGAGTGTGTTTATAGTGTGTATATAGTGTGTATATATAGTCTAGTGAGTGTGTATATAGTGTGTATATAGTGTGTATATATAGGCTAGTGTGTATATAGTGTGTATATATAGTCTAGTGAGTGTGTATATAGTGTGTATATATAGTCTAGTGTGTGTATATAGTGTGTATATATAGTCTAGTGAGTGTGTATATAGTGTGTATATAGTGTGTATATATAGTCTACTGAGTGTGTATATAGTGTGTATATAGTGTGTATGTATAGTCTAGTGAGTGTGTATATAGTGTGTATATAGTGTGTATATATAGTCTAGTGAGTGTGTATATAGTGTGTATATAGTGTGTATATATAGTCTAGTGAGTGTGTATATAGTGTGTATATAGTGTGTATATATAGTCTAGTGAGTGTGTATATAGTGTGTATATAGTGTGTATATATAGTCTAGTGAGTGTATATAGTGTGTATATAGTCTAGTGTGTGTATATAGTGTGTATATATAGTCTAGTGAGTGTGTATATAGTGTGTATATAGTGTGTATATATAGTCTAGTGAGTGTGTATATAGTGTGTATATAGTGTGTATGTATAGTCTAGTGAGTGTGTATATAGTGTGTATATAGTTTGTATATATAGTCTAGTGAGTGTGTATATAGTGTGTATATATAGTCTAGTGAGTGTGTATATAGTGTGTATATAGTGTGTATATATAGTCTAGTGAGTGTGTATATAGTGTGTATATAGTGTGTATATATAGTCTAGTGAGTGTGTATATAGTGTGTATATAGTGTGTATATATAGTCTAGTGAGTGTGTATATAGTGTGTATATAGTGTGTATATATAGTCTAGTGAGTGTGTATATAGTGTGTATATAGTGTGTATATATAGTCTAGTGAGTGTGTATATAGTGTGTATATAGTGTGTATATATAGTCTAGTGAGTGTATATAGTGTGTATATAGTCTAGTGTGTGTATATAGTGTGTATATATAGTCTAGTGAGTGTGTATATAGTGTGTATATATAGTCTAGTGAGTGTGCATATATAGTGTGTATATAGTGTGTATATAGTGTGTATATAGTGTGTATATATAGTCTAGTGAGTGTGTATATAGTGTGTATATAGTGTGTATATATAGTCTAGTGAGTGTGTATATATAGTGTGTATATAGTGTGTATATAGTGTGTATATAGTGTGTATATATAGTCTAGTGAGTGTGTATATAGTGTGTATATAGTGTGTATATATAGTCTAGTGAGTGTGTATATAGTGTGTATATATAGTCTAGTGAGTGTGTATATATAGTTTGTATATAGTGTGTATATAGTGTGTATATCGTGTGTATATATAGTCTAGTGAGTGTGTTTAGGATCAGTGCGAGACATTAGGAACACCTTCTCTTTCCATGACATACTCACCAGGCTTTGACAAATTGAGGCTGTTCTGAGGTCAGAAGAGGGTGCAACTTAATATTAGGGAGATGTTTTCATTGCTTTTTACACTCAGTGTGGTTCGGGTTCCACTAATTGGCTATTTGGCCGTCTTATGGTTTGCCAGACGGTAGCAGAGTGAACAGTCTATAGCTTTGGTTGGCTGGAGTCTGTGGCAATTTGTCAGGCCTTCCTCTGACACTGCCTGATATAGAGGTCCTGTATGGCAGGGAGCTCGGCCGCAGGGCCGTCCACATCCCCCTCTGACACTGCCTGATATGAGGGTCCTGTATGGCAGGGAGCTCGGCCGCAGGGCCGTCCACATCACCCTCTGACACTGCCTGATATAGAGGTCCTGTATGGCAGGGAGCTCGGCCGCAGGGCCGTCCACATCCCCCTCTGACACTGCCTGATATAGAGGTCCTGTATGGCAGGGAGCTCGGCCGCAGGGCCGTCCACATCACCCTCTGACACTGCCTGATATAGAGGTCCTGTATGGCAGGGAGCTCGGCCGCAGGGCCGTCCACATCCCCCTCTGACACTGCCTGATATAGAGGTCCTGTATGGCAAGGAGCTCGGCCGCAGGGCCGTCCACATCCCCCTCTGACACTGCCTGATAAAGAGGTCCTGTATGGCAGGGAGCTCGGCCGCAGGGCCGTCCACATCACCCTCTGACACTGCCTGATATAGAGGTCCTGTATGGCAGGGAGCTCGGCCGCAGGGCCGTCCACATCCCCCTCTGACACTGCCTGATATAGAGGTCCTGTATGGCAAGGAGCTCGGCCGCAGGGCCGTCCACATCCCCCTCTGACACTGCCTGATAAAGAGGTCCTGTATGGCAGGGAGCTCGGCCGCAGGGCCGTCCACATCCCCCTCTGACACTGCCTGATATAGAGGTCCTGTATGGCAGGGAGCTCGGCCGCAGGGCCGTCCACATCCCCCTCTGACACTGCCTGATATAGAGGTCCTGTATGGCAGGGAGCTCGGCCGCAGGGCCGTCCACATCCCCCTCTGACACTGCCTGATATAGAGGTCCTGTATGGCAGAGAGCTCGGCCGCAGGGCCGTCCACATCCCCCTCTGACACTGCCTGATATGGAGGTCCTGTATGGCAGGGAGCTCGGCCGCAGGGCCGTCCACATCCCCCTCTGACACTGCCTGATATAGAGGTCCTGTATGGCAGGGAGCTCGTCCACATCACCCTCTGACGCGCTTTGCGTTCAAGAGCTGTGCATTTGCCAAGCAGTGATACAGCCAGTCAAGATGCTCTCGATGAAGCATGCAGCTGTATAACATTTGAAGGATCCAAAAGGCCCATGCCAAATAGTGAGTTATTAACCTGGAGGTTAAACCTGGCACGCTAACGTAACCCTGGCACAGAGTACAGACAGGAATAAGCCAAGGTCACAGCCAGCGAAACAACACAGAATGGCTCAGATGTTCTAGAAATGTCTCTCAACCGAATGCAGTCTAATAAACTGCACTGAACCCGCCTTCCTCCTCCACTTGTTTCTCTCTCCTCCCTTTCCACCCCTTTAGTCGATGTGAACTCAGTCTGTCTTCCCTAAGGAACCTTGCACCATATGCTGCTCTCGTCTTCTCTCCCGTTTCCTCCTCTTACTCACTTCTCCACCACACTCTCTTTCTCTGTTATAAGATTAATATTTCACAGCAGGTCCCAGCACCATTTTTCTTCCTGACGAATCAGGGGTGGAAAGGAAGTTTCCGACCATCTCCAGAACAATAAATACTCAAGTATTTCCCTTGGAAGGACTCCCGTAGCCTCCTCCTTATGTACACTGTCACACATGTGTTGCAGAACCATTTCTCTCCCAACTCTCAATGTTCTAATCCCTCCCGCTCTCCTACCTCCTCTTCCTTTCCTCTCTCTCCTCCTCCCTAAGCTCTCTCTCCTAACTCCCCTCCCCTCTCTCTATCTCTCCTCTCCCCTCTATCTCTCCTCTCCCCTCTCTCCTACCTCCCCTCTCCTCTCCCCTCCCCTCTCTCCGCTCCCCTCTCTCCTTCCTCTCCTCTCTCTCCTCCCCTCTCTCCTACCTCCTCTTCCTTTCCTCTCTCTCCTCCTCCCTAAGCTCTCTCTCCTAACTCCCCTCCCCTCTATCTCTCCTCCCCTCTCTCCTCTCTCCCGTCCCCTCTCCTCCCTCCTCTTCCTTTCCTCTCTCTCCTCCTCTCTCCCCTCCCCTCTCTCCTACCTCCCCTCCCCTCTCCCATCTCTCCTACCTCCCCTCTCCTCTCCCCTCTCTCCTTCCTCCTCTTCCTTTCCTCTCTCTCTCCTCCCTCCTCTTCCTTTCCTCTCTCTCCTCCCTCCCCTGCTCTCTCCTCTCTCCCCTCCCCTCTCCCCTCTCCCCTCTCCCCTCCCCTCTCTCCTCCCTCCTCTTCCTTTCCTCTCTCTTCTCCCTCCCCTGCTCTCTCCCCTCCCCTCTCTCTCTCCTCCCTCCTCTTCCTTTCCTCTCTTCTCCCTCCCCTGCTCTCTCTTCTCCCTCCCCTCTCTCCCCTCTCCTCTCTCCTCTCTCCCCTCTCCCCTCCCCTCTCTCCTCCCCTCTCTCCCCTCCCCTCCCCTCTCCTCTCTCTCCCCTCTCTCCTCTCTCCCCTCCCCTCTCTCCTCTCTCTCCTCTCTCCTCTCTCTCCTCTCTCCCCTCCCCTCTCTCCTCTCTCTCCCATCTCATCTGTTTCACATCTGTGCAGTTGTGATAAGCAGAGCCCTCTTCTCTTCTTTCACTCCCTCCCGTCTTATCTTCCCTGCCTCCCTTTCAGGTTATTTAGTCCCTGTTTGTTTCCCACAGCCGACTGAAGCTCCCTGGCAGTCAGATTGGGATAGAGTGCATCCCTCCAGACCACGGGTGTTAAACTCAATTCCTTGAGGGCCAAGTGTGTGCAGGTTTTCAGGCTACTTGATTGATTCATTAAAGTCATTGATTTGTTCGGAACTCCCCTCACCTGGTTGTCTAATTGGACATGAATTGAAAGGAAATCACAAAAAGCAGCAGACACACGTCTGTCCACAACCCGCAGGTCGTGACATACCATACAAGCCAACAGACACACGTTGGTCCACGACCCGCAGGTCGTAACATACCATACAAGCCAACAGACACACGTCTGTCCACAACCCGCAGGTCGTAACATACCATACAAGCCAACAGACACACGTTGGTCCACGACCCGCAGGTCGTAACATACCATACAAGCCAACAGACACACGTCCGTCCACGACCCGCAGGTCGTAACATACCATACAAGCCAACAGACACACGTTGGTCCACGACCCGCAGGTCGTAACATACCATACAAGCCAACAGACACACGTTGGTCCACGACCCGCAGGTCGTAACATACCATACAAGCCAACAGACACACGTCCGTCCACGACCCGCAGGTCGTAACATACCATACAAGCCAACAGACACACGTCCGTCCACGACCCGCAGGTCGTAACATACCATACAAGCCAACAGACACACGTTGGTCCACGACCAACAGGTCGTAACATACCATACAAGCCAACAGACACACGTTGGTCCACGACCCGCAGGTTGTAACATACCATACAAGCCAACAGACACACGTCCGTCCACGACCCACAGGTCGTAACATACCATACAAGCCAACAGACACACGTTGGTCCACGACCCGCAGGTCGTAACATACCATACAAGCCAACAGACACACGTCCGTCCACGACCCGCAGGTCGTAACATACCATACAAGCCAACAGACACACGTCCGTCCACGACCCGCAGGTCGTAACATACCATACAAGCCAACAGACACACGTTGGTCCACAACCCGCAGGTCGTAACATACCATACAAGCCAACAGACACACGTCGGTCCACGACCCGCAGGTCGTAACATACCATACAAGCCAACAGACACACGTCGGTCCACGACCCGCAGGTCGTAACATACCATACAAGCCAACAGACACACGTCCATCCACGACCCGCAGGTCGTAACATACCATACAAGCCAACAGACACACGTCCATCCACGACCCGCAGGTCGTAACATACCATACAAGCCAACAGACACACGTCCATCCACGACCCGCAGGTCGTAACATACCATACAAGCCAACAGACACACGTTGGTCCATGACCCGCAGGTCATAACATACCATACAAGCCAACAGACACACGTTGGTCCACAACCCGCAGGTCGTAACATACCATACAAGCCAACAGACACACGTTGGTCCATGACCCGCAGGTCATAACATACCATACAAGCCAACAGACACACGTTGGTCCACAACCCGCAGGTCGTAACATACCATACAAGCCAACAGACACACGTTGGTCCACAACCCGCAGGTCGTAACATACCATACAAGCCAACAGACACACGTTGGTCCATGACCCGCAGGTCATAACATACCATACAAGCCAACAGACACACGTTGGTCCACAACCCGCAGGTCATAACATACCATACAAGCCAACAGACACACGTCGTCCACGACCCGCAGGTCGTAACATACCATACAAGCCAACAGACACACGTTGGTCCACGACCCGCAGGTCGTAACATACCATACAAGCCAACAGACACACGTCCGTCCACGACCCGCAGGTCGTAACATACCATACAAGCCAACAGACACACGTCCGTCCACGACCCGCAGGTCGTAACATACCATACAAGCCAACAGACACACGTCCGTCCACGACCCGCAGGTCGTAACATACCATACAAGCCAACAGACACACGTTGGTCCATGACCAACAGGTCGTAACATACCATACAAGCCAACAGACACACGTTGGTCCACGACCCGCAGGTCGTAACATACCATACAAGCCAACAGACACACGTCCGTCCACGACCCACAGGTCGTAACATACCATACAAGCCAACAGACACACGTTGGTCCACGACCCGCAGGTCGTAACATACCATACAAGCCAACAGACACACGTCCGTCCACGACCCGCAGGTCGTAACATACCATACAAGCCAACAGACACACGTCCGTCCACGACCCGCAGGTCGTAACATACCATACAAGCCAACAGACACACGTTGGTCCACAACCCGCAGGTCGTAACATACCATACAAGCCAACAGACACACGTCGGTCCACGACCCGCAGGTCGTAACATACCATACAAGCCAACAGACACACGTCGGTCCATGACCCGCAGGTCGTAACATACCATACAAGCCAACAGACACACGTCCATCCACGACCCGCAGGTCGTAACATACCATACAAGCCAACAGACACACGTCCATCCACGACCCGCAGGTCGTAACATACCATACAAGCCAACAGACACACGTCCATCCACGACCCGCAGGTCGTAACATACCATACAAGCCAACAGACACACGTTGGTCCATGACCCGCAGGTCATAACATACCATACAAGCCAACAGACACACGTTGGTCCACAACCCGCAGGTCGTAACATACCATACAAGCCAACAGACACACGTTGGTCCATGACCCGCAGGTCATAACATACCATACAAGCCAACAGACACACGTTGGTCCATGACCCGCAGGTCATAACATACCATACAAGCCAACAGACACACGTTGGTCCACAACCCGCAGGTCGTAACATACCATACAAGCCAACAGACACACGTCCGTCCACGACCCGCAGGTCGTAACATACCATACAAGCCAACAGACACACGTCGGTCCACGACCCGCAGGTCGTAACATACCATACAAGCCAACAGACACACGTCCGTCCACGACCCGCAGGTCGTAACAAACCATACAAGCCAACAGACACACGTCCGTCCACGACCCGCAGGTCGTAACATACCATACAAGCCAACAGACACACTGGCTGAAAGTATACAAAACATGTATAACGCATCTTTAAGATCCTATTCTGGACTTCCCACCTTTGACATTGAACTCTGCATTGGGGAGGAAAAGCTTTCATCTGGATGGTTTACACCTGCTGTTTCCTGTTCACAAATACAATTTGATTTGATTTTCATTTGATTAGAATCATTTTTTTTAAAGATTTCATGGGTACATCCCAACTGGCACCAACAGTGTTCCCTGCGTAGGGAATAGGTGACAAATCAATGTGTCGCAATTACTCAAAGACTGTTTCCTCTGGTTCTACAGCACCTCTAATACATCCAGCTCTACAAACAACAACAACAACAACAACAACATCATCATCAACAGCATCAATGAGTTAAAAAGATGAGAAGAGAAGCCCATGGAGAGACTATAGGTCTTCCCCTCTGTGTTTTTCTTCACCTTGATAAAGAGAAGTGCCATACTAAATGTCAGCCGAAGGTTGCCAGGCAGGAGTGAACAAAACGAGACAAGGACGATGTGCAAAGTTGCAGATGAGGACACAGGTCCTGTGGCTCGACGACGGTGGCTGGCAGCACATATTGATCATGTCACCATCTGAACAAAGTGGCATAGCTGGATGAAAATCAAGTCATCATGCCACTAATACACACACACACACACACACACACACACACACACACACACACACACACACACACACACACACACACACAGGGCGCTGCTGCCTCACTGTGGGCTAGCAGGGTAACACACTGTCAGGTGGGTTAGAGATGGTAGAGAGGCCCTGTCCACACAGACCCCAGAGAGGCCCTGTCCACACAGACCCCAGAGAGGCCCTGTCCACACGCATACCCTAGAGAGGCCCTGTCCACACACATACCCCAGAGAGGCCCTGTCCACACACAGACTCCAGAGAGGCCCTGTCCACACACAGACCCCAGAGAGGCCCTGTTCACACACAGACCCCAGAGAGGCCCTGTCCACACACAGACCCCAGAGAGGCCCTGTCCACACACGGACCCCAGAGAGGCCCTGTCCACACAGACCCCAGAGAGGCCCTGTCCACACAGACCCCAGAGAGGCCCTGTCCACACACAGACCCCAGAGAGGCCCTGTCCACACACAGACCCCAGAGAGGCCCTGTCCACACACAGACCCCAGAGAGGCCCTGTCCACACACAGACCCCAGAGAGGCCCTGTCCACACACAGACTCCAGAGAGGCCCTGTCCACACACAGACTCCAGAGAGGCCCTGTCCACACACAGACCCCAGAGAGGCCCTGTCCACACACAGACCCCAGAGAGGCCATGTCCACACAGACCCCAGAGAGGCCCTGTCCACACAGACCCCAGAGAGGCCCTGTCCACACAGACCCCAGAGAGGCCCTGTTCACACAGACCCCAGAGAGGCCATGTCCCCACAGACCCCAGAGAGGCCATGTCCACACAGACCCCAGAGAGGCCCTGTTCACACAGACCCCAGAGAGGCCATGTCCACACAGACCTCAGAGAGGCCCTGTCCACACAGACCCCAGAGAGGCCCTGTCCACACAGACCCCAGAGAGGCCATGTCCACACAGACTCCAGCCCCTAGTTACTTCCCCTAGCCCGTTGTTATTGTGGTCGCCAGCTATGCATGGCATGTCTGTGTTCCAAATGGCACCCTATTCCCTATATAGTGCACTACTTTTCACCAGGGCCCTATTCCCTTTCTAGTGCACTACTTTTCACCAGGGCCCTATTCCCTTTGTAGTGCACTACTTTAGACCAGGGCCCTATTCCCTATATAGTGCACTACTTTTCACCAGGGCCCTATTCCCTATATAGTGCACTACTTTTCACCAGGGCCCTATTCCCTATATAGTGCACTACTTTTCACCAGGGCCCTATTCCCTTTGTAGTGCACTACTTTAGACCAGGGCCCTATTCCCTATATAGTGCACTACTTTTCACCAGGGCCCTATTCCCTTTCTAGTGCACTACTTTTCACCAGGGCCCTATTCCCTTTGTAGTGCACTACTTTAGACCAGGGCCCTATTCCCTATGTAGTGCACTACTTTTCACCAGGGCCCTATTCCCTATATAGTGCACTACTTTTCACCAGGGCCCTATTCCCTATATAGTGCACTACTTTTCACCAGGGCCATATTCCCTATATAGTGCACTACTTTTCACCAGGGCCCTATTCCCTTTGTAGTGCACTACTTTAGACCAGGGCCCTATTCCCTATATAGTGCACTACTTTTCACCAGGGCCCTATTCCCTATATAGTGCACTACTTTAGACCAGGGCCCTATTCCCTATGTAGTGCACTACTTTTCACCAGGGCCCTATTCCCTATATAGTGCACTACTTTTCACCAGGGCCCTATTCCCTATATAGTGCACTACTTTTCACCAGGGCCCTATTCCCTTTGTAGTGCACTACTTTAGACCAGGGCCCTATTCCCTATATAGTGCACTACTTTAGACCAGGGCCCTATTCCCTTTGTAGTGCACTACTTTAGACCAGGGCCCTATTCCCTATATAGTGCACTACTTTAGACCAGGGCCCTATTCCCTTTGTAGTGCACTACTTTAGACCAGGGCCCTATTCCCTTTCTAGTGCACTACTTTTCACCAGGGCCCTAATCCCTTTCTAGTGCACTACTTTTCACCAGGGCCCTTAGGGAAATAGGGGGCCATTTGGAATACAGTACATGGCTCTCTATGTTTATAGGGCTATAGGATAACATTACGGGAGGTCCCTGCTAAGCAGCGTACTGAGAGACTGACACAGACATGATGCTCCTGAACTGAAGTGATGAGATTCACCTTCATATCTGACTGAATCTGGAGCCAGACTGATGGAACAGGCAGAAGGGTAAGGATATGAGGTTGAGAGGTCATGAATCCGGAGCCAGACTAATGGAACAGGCAGAAGGGGGAGGATATGTGGTTGAGAGGTCATGAATCCGGAGACAGACTGATGGAACAGGCAGAAGGGAGAGGATATGAGGTTGAGAGGTCATGAATCTGGAGCCAGACTGATGGAACGGGCAGAAGGGGAAGGATATGAGGTTGAGAGGTCATTAATCTGGAGCCAGACTGATGGAACGGGCAGAAGGGTAAGGATATGTTGAGAGGTCATGGGATACAAGCCAGGGTTGTGGCCAATCATGAAGTGACCTGAAACTGCAATACCAAATGTTTTTCAATCAGAAACAATTGGGGGGGGGAATTCAGTGACAACAAGGAGAGATCCTGTCTCAGCCTCCAGTATTTATGCTGCAGTAGTAGTTTATGTGTCGGGGGGCTAGGGTCAGTTTGTTATATCTGGAGTACTTCTCCTGTCCTATTCGGTGTCCTGTGTGAATCTAGGTGTGCGTTCTCTAATTCTCTCCTTCTCTCTTTCTCTCTCTCGGAGGACCTGAGCCCTCGGACCATGCCCCAGGAATACCTGACATGATGACTCCTTGCTGTCCCCAGTCCACCTGACTCTGCTGCTGCTCCAGTTTCAACTGTTCTGCCTTATTATTATTCGACCATGCTGGTCATTTATGAACATTTGAACATCTTGGCCATGTTCTGTTATAATCTCCACCCGGCACAGCCAGAAGAGGACTGGCCACCCCACATAGCCTGGTTCCTCTCTAGGTTTCTTCCTAGGTTTTGGCCTTTCTAGGGAGTTTTTCCTAGCCACTGTGCTTCTACACCTGCCTTGCTTGCTGTTTGGGGTTTTAGGCTGGGTTTCTGTACAGCACTTTGAGATATCAGCTGATGTACGAAGGGCTATATAAATACATTTGATTTGATTTGAGATTTACATGTGATACATTGTGCCATGCGGTAATATACATTCACCCTGGGACAATAACAGGGTCAGGCACAGGGGTGTAAAGTAGTACTGGAGTAGTACTTTAAATTATTTTTAATTATCTGTACTTTACTATTTATATTTTTTACAACTTCTACTCCACTACATTCCTAAAGAAAATCATGTGCTTTTTACTCCACATTTCCTGTGAAAAGTACTTGTTACATTTTGAATGCTTAGCAGGACAGGAAAATTGGTCCAATTCACACACTTATCAAGAGAACATCCTGGTCATCCCTACTGCCTCTGATCTGGAGGACTCACTTATCAAGAGAACATCCCTGGTCATCTCTACTGCCTCGGATCTGGAGGACTCACTTATCAAGAGAACATCCCTGGTCATCTCTACCACCTCTGATCTGGAGGACTCACTTATGAAGAGAACATCCCTGGTCATCCCTACTGCCTCTGATCTGGAGGACTCACTTATCAAGAGAATATCCCTGGTCATCTCTACCACCTCTGATCTGGAGGACTCACTTATGAAGAGAACATCCCTGGTCATCTCTACCGCCTCTGATCTGGAGAACTCTCTTATGAAGAGAACATCCCTGGTCATCTCTACCGCCTCTGATCTGGAGGACTCACTAAACAGAGAACATCCCTGGTCCTCCCTTCTGCCTCTGATCTGGAGGACTCACTAAAGAGAGAACATCCCTGGTCATCCCTACTGCCTCTGATCTGGAGGACTCACTAAACAGAGAACATCCCTGGTCATCCCTACTGCCTCTGATCTGGAGGACTCACTAAACAGAGAACATCCCTGGTCATCCCTACTGCCTCTGATCTGGAGGACTCACTAAACAGAGAACATCCCTGGTCATCCCTACTGCCTCTGATCTGGAGGACTCACTAAACAGAGAACATCCCTGGTCATCCCTACTGCCTCTGATCTGGAGGACTCACTAAAGAGAGAACATCCCTACTGCCTCTGATCTGGAGGACTCACTAAACAGAGAACATCCCTACTGCCTCTGATCTGGAGGACTCACTAAACAGAGAACATCCCTGGTCATCTCTACTGCCTCTGATCTGGAGGACTCACTAAACAGAGAACATCCATGTTCATCCCTACTGTCTCTGATCTGGAGGACTCACTAAACAGAGAACATCCCTACTGCCTCTGATCTGGAGGACTCACTAAACAGAGAACATCCCTACTGTCTCTGATCTGGAGGACTCACTAAACAGAGAACATCCCTGGTCATCTCTACTGTCTCTGATCTGGAGGACTCACTAAACAGAGAACATCCCTGGTCATCCCTACTGCCTCTGATCTGGAGGACTCCCTAAACAGAGAACATCCCTGGTCATCTCTACTGTCTCTGATCTGGAGGACTCCCTAAACAGAGAACATCCCTGGTCATCCCTACTGCCTCTGATCTGGAGGACTCACTAAACAGAGAACATCCCTGGTCATCCCTACTGCCTCTGATCTGGAGGACTCACTAAACAGAGAACATCCCTACTGCCTCTGATCTGGAGGACTCACTAAACAGAGAACATCCCTACTGTCTCTGATCTGGAGGACTCACTAAACAGAGAACATCCCTGGTCATCTCTACTGTCTCTGATCTGGAGGACTCACTAAACAGAGAACATCCCTGGTCATCTCTACTGCCTCTGATCTGGAGGACTCACTAAACAGAGAACATCCCTGGTCATCCCTACTGCATCTGATCTGGAGGACTCACTAAACAGAGAACATCCCTGGTCATCCCTACTGCCTCTGATCTGGAGGACTCACTAAAGAGAGAACATCCCTACTGCCTCTGATCTGGAGGACTCACTAAACAGAGAACATCCCTACTGCCTCTGATCTGGAGGACTCACTAAACAGAGAACATCCCTACTGCCTCTGATCTGGAGGACTCACTAAACAGAGAACATCCCTGGTCATCCCTACTGCCTCTGATCTGGAGGACTCACTAAACAGAGAACATCCCTGGTCATCCCTACTGCCTCTGATCTGGAGGACTCACTAAACAGAGAACATCCCTGGTCATCCCTACTGCCTCTGATCTGGAGGACTCAATAAAGAGAGAACATCCCTACTGCCTCTGATCTCGAGGACTCACTAAACAGAGAACATCCCTACTGCCTCTGATCTGGAGGACTCACTAAACAGAGAACATCCCTACTGCCTCTGATCTGGAGGACTCACTAAACAGAGAACATCCCTGGTCATCTCTACTGTCTCTGATCTGGAGGACTCACTAAACAGAGAACATCCCTACTGCCTCTGATCTGGAGGACCCACTAAACAGAGAACATCCCTACTGCCTCTGATCTGGAGGACCCACTAAACAGAGAACATCCCTGGTCGTCCCTACTGTCTCTGATCTGGAGGACTCACTAAACAGAGAACATCCCTGGTCATCCCTACTGCCTCTGATCTGGAGGACTCACTAAACAGAGAACATCCCTACTGCCTCTGATCTGGAGGACTTACTAAACAGAGAACATCCCTACTGCCTCTGATCTGGAGGACTCACTAAACAGAGAAGATCCCTACTGCCTCTGATCTGGAGGACTCACTAAACAGAGAACATCCCTACTGCCTCTGATCTGGAGGACCCACTAAACAGAGAACATCCCTACTGCCTCTGATCTGGAGGACTCACTAAACAGAGAACATCCCTACTGCCTCTGATCTGGAGGACTCACTAAACAGAGAACATCCCTACTGCCTCTGATTCTGAGGACCCACTAAACAGAGAACATCCCTACTGCCTCTGATCTGGAGGACTCACTAAACAGAGAACATCCCTACTGCCTCTGATCTGGAGGACCCACTAAACAGAGAACATCCCTACTGCCTCTGATCTGGAGGACTCACTAAACAGAGAACATCCCTACTGCCTCTGATCTGGAGGACCCACTAAACAGAGAACATCCCTACTGCCTCTGATCTGGAGGACTCACTAAACAGAGAACATCCCTACTGCCTCTGATCTGGAGGACCCACTAAACAGAGAACATCCCTACTGCCTCTGATCTGGAGGACTCACTAAACAGAGAACATCCCTACTGCCTCTGATCTGGAGGACCCACTAAACAGAGAACATCCCTACTGCCTCTGATCTGGAGGACTCACTAAACAGAGAACATCCCTACTGCCTCTGATCTGGAGGACCCACTAAACAGAGAACATCCCTACTGCCTCTGATCTGGAGGACTCACTAAACAGAGAACATCCCTACTGCCTCTGATCTGGAGGACCCACTAAACAGAGAACATCCCTACTGCCTCTGATCTGGAGGACTCACTAAACAGAGAACATCCCTACTGCCTCTGATCTGGAGGACTCACTAAACAGAGAACATCCCTACTGCCTCTGATCTGGAGGACCCACTAAACAGAGAACATCCCTACTGCCTCTGATCTGGAGGACTCACTAAACAGAGAACATCCCTACTGCCTCTGATCTGGAGGACTCACTAAACAGAGAACATCCCTACTGCCTCTGATCTGGAGGACCCACTAAACAGAGAACATCCCTACTGCCTCTGATCTGGAGGACTCACTAAACAGAGAACATCCCTACTGCCTCTGATCTGGAGGACTCACTAAACAGAGAACATCCCTACTGCCTCTGATCTGGAGGACTCACTAAACAGAGAACATCCCTACTGCCTCTGATCTGGAGGACTCACTAAACAGAGAACATCCCTACTGTCTCTGATCTGGAGGACTCACTAAACAGAGAACATCCCTACTGACTCTGATCTGGAGGACTCACTAAACAGAGAACATCCCTACTGCCTCTGATCTGGAGGACCCACTAAACAGAGAACATCCCTGGTCATCCCTACTGCCTCTGATCTGGAGGACTCACTAAACAGAGAACATCCCTGGTCATACCTACTGCCTCTGATCTGGAGGACCCACTAAACAGAGAACATCCCTGGTCATACCTACTGCCTCTGATCTGGAGGACCCACTAAACAGAGAACATCCCTGGTCATCTCTACTGCCTCTGATCTGGAGGACTCACTAAACAGAGAACATCCCTGGTCATCCCTACTGCCTCTGATCTGGAGGACTCACTAAACAGAGAACATCCCTGGTCATCCCTACTGCCTCTGATCTGGAGGACTCACTAAACAGAGAACATCCCTACTGCCTCTGATCTGGAGGACCCACTAAACAGAGAACATCCCTACTGCCTCTGATCTGGAGGACCCACTAAACAGAGAACTTCCCTACTGCCTCTGATCTGGAGGACCCACTAAACAGAGAACATCCCTACTGCCTCTGATCTGGAGGACCCACTAAACAGAGAACATCCCTACTGCCTCTGATCTGGAGGACCCACTAAACAGAGAACATCCCTACTGCCTCTGATCTGGAGGACCCACTAAACAGAGAACATCCCTACTGCCTCTGATCTGGAGGACTCACTAAACAGAGAACATCCCTACTGCCTCTGATCTGGAGGACTCACTAAACAGAGAACATCCCTACTGCCTCTGATCTGGAGGACCCACTAAACAGAGAACATCCCTACTGCCTCTGATCTGGAGGACTCACTAAACAGAGAACATCCCTACTGCCTCTGATCTGGAGGACTCACTAAACAGAGAACATCCCTACTGCCTCTGATCTGGAGGACCCACTAAACAGAGAACATCCCTACTGCCTCTGATCTGGAGGACTCACTAAACAGAGAACATCCCTACTGCCTCTGATCTGGAGGACTCACTAAACAGAGAACATCCCTACTGCCTCTGATCTGGAGGACTCACTAAACAGAGAACATCCCTACTGCCTCTGATCTGGAGGACTCACTAAACAGAGAACATCCCTACTGTCTCTGATCTGGAGGACTCACTAAACAGAGAACATCCCTACTGCCTCTGATCTGGAGGACTCACTAAACAGAGAACATCCCTACTGCCTCTGATCTGGAGGACCCACTAAACAGAGAACATCCCTGGTCATCCCTACTGCCTCTGATCTGGAGGACTCACTAAACAGAGAACATCCCTGGTCATACCTACTGCCTCTGATCTGGAGGACCCACTAAACAGAGAACATCCCTGGTCATACCTACTGCCTCTGATCTGGAGGACCCACTAAACAGAGAACATCCCTGGTCATCTCTACTGCCTCTGATCTGGAGGACTCACTAAACAGAGAACATCCCTGGTCATCCCTACTGCCTCTGATCTGGAGGACTCACTAAACAGAGAACATCCCTGGTCATCCCTACTGCCTCTGATCTGGAGGACTCTCTAAACAGAGAACATCCCTACTGCCTCTGATCTGGAGGACCCACTAAACAGAGAACATCCCTACTGCCTCTGATCTGGAGGACCCACTAAACAGAGAACATCCCTACTGCCTCTGATCTGGAGGACCCACTAAACAGAGAACATCCCTACTGCCTCTGATCTGGAGGACCCACTAAACAGAGAACATCCCTACTGCCTCTGATCTGGAGGACCCACTAAACAGAGAACATCCCTACTGCCTCTGATCTGGAGGACCCACTAAACAGAGAACATCCCTACTGCCTCTGATCTGGAGGACCCACTAAACAGAGAACATCCCTGCTGTCTCTGATCTGGAGGACTCACTAAACAGAGAACATTCCTACTGTCTCTGATCTGGAGGACTCACTAAACAGAGAACATCCCTACTGTCTCTGATCTGGAGGACTCACTAAACAGAGAACATCCCTACTGTCTCTGATCTGGAGGACTCACTAAACAGAGAACATCCCTACTGTCTCTGATCTGGAGGACTCACTAAACACACTGTCTGAGTGTTGGAGCCCCTGGCTACAAAAACAAGAAAATAGTGCCGTCTGGATTGCTTTATGTAAGGAAATTTAAATTATTTATACTTTTACTTTTGATACTTAAATATATACAAAACCAAAGACTTTTACTCAAGTTGTATTTTACTGGGTCACGTTCACTTGAGTCGTTTTTTAGGAAGGTATCTTTACTTTTACTCCAGTATGATTTTTGGGTAGTCTTTCCTCCGCTGGTCTTGCATTGTCTCGGGGTCTCAGTCTTGGTAAAGTGACATTCGATCCTGATGTGTTTAATACTTGCCCTAATATAATAATCATCTGATATTGATAAGTCTTTCTACAATCCAGAGTTCAAGGGCAGATAGTGATCAATAAAATGTGTCAATATTAAATCACCGAACATTCAGCTCAGTTCAAATTGGGTTTTATGGAATGATAGAAATGTCTCTTTTCTTGGAGCGATGGATACACTGAATCAGAGTTATAGATCAGAAACCCTCCTGATATCAGGACAGAGACAGATCAATAACCCTAACCCATCTCATCTCTCAGGGTAATGCAGCCTGCTCTTATCCAATCCTACAGTTAAGAGGTCAAGGAGCAAAGAGAGTCTCTGAACAATTTAGCTGAAAAGCTATCAAGGCAGCGATAGAGTTTTCGAGCTTCGTCATTAGGGAAATATAGTGTAGATTAGAGTATAGCAGGGTGGGATCAGAGCAGAGTATAGAGGGGTGGGATCAGAGCAGAGTATAGAGGGGTGGGATCAGAGCAGAGTATAGAGGGGTGGGATAAGAGTATAGAGGGGTGGGATCAGAGCAGAGTATTGAGGGTTGGGATCAGAGTATAGAGGGGTGGGATCAGAGCATAGAGGGGTGGGATCCGAGTATAGAGGGGTGGGATCAGAGTATAGAGGGGTGGGATCAGAGTATAGAGGGGTGGGATCAGAGCAGAGTATAGAGGGTTGGGATCAGAGCAGAGTATAGAGGGTTGGGATCAGAGTATAGAGGGTTGGGATCAGAGTATAGAGGGGTGGGATCAGAGCATAGAGGGGTGGGATCCGAGTATAGAGGGGTGGGATCAGAGTGTAGAGGGGTGGGATCAGAGTATAGAGGGGTGGGATCAGAGCAGAGTATAGAGGGGTGGGATCAGAGCATAGAGGGGTGGGATCAGAGTATAGAGGGGTGGGATCAGAGTATAGAGGGGTGGGATCAGAGTATAGAGGGGTGGGATCAGAGAATAGAGGGGTGGGATCAGAGCATAGAGGGGTGGGATCAGAGCAGAGTATAGAGGGGTGGGATCAGAGCAGAGTATAGAGGGGTGGGATCAGAGCAGAGTATAGAGGGGTGGGATCAGAGTATAGAGGGATGGGATCAGAGCAGAGCTTCTAGAGAAACTCTTAACCCATAAGTCTAAACCCTGTCTAAGCTGCGGGAGGGGGTGTTTTTAGTTCATACCAAGGATCATTATGCTATTTGATTTTAAAGTATCAGAATTTTTAATATTTTATTTAAAAGTACTTTTGACCTTACTGCTATTAGCCAATAGAAACACATTGAATAACAGATAGTCCTTACTGCTATTAGCCAATAGAAACACATTGAATAACAGATAGTCCTTACTGCTATTAGCCCATAGAAACACATTGAATAACAGATAGTCCTTACTGCTATTAGCCAATAGAAACACATTGAATAACAGATCGTCTTTACTGCTATTAGCCAATAGAAACACATTGAATAACAGATAGTCCTTACTGCTATTAGCCAATAGAAACACATTGAATAACAGATAGTCCTTACTGCTATTAGCCAATAGAAACACATAGTCCTTACTGCTATTAGCCCATAGAAACACATTGAATAACAGATAGTCCTTACTGCTATTAGCCCATAGAAACACATTGAATAACAGATAGTCCTTACTGCTATTAGAAACACATTGAATAACAGATAGTCCTTACTGTTCCGGAAGCTTGTGAGAAGACTCATGTCTCATGGTCTGACAAACACAGCTCTGACACATTTCACTGCAGATCAAATCAAATGTATTTGTCACATACACATGGTTAGCAGATGTAAATGCGAGTGTAGCGAAATGCTTGTGCTTCTAGTTCCGACCATGCAGTAATATCTAACCTAACAATTCCACAACAACTACCTTATACACACAAGTGTAAAGGGATGAAGAATATGTACATAAAAATATATAAATGATTGATGGCCGAATGGCATAGGCAAGATGCAGTAGATGGTATAGAGTACAGTATATACATGTGAGATGAGTTATGTAAACATTATATTAAGTGGCATTGTTTAAAGTGGCTAGTGATAAGTTGATACATTTTTCCATTTATTAAAGTGGCTAGAGTTGAGTCAGTATGTTGGCAGCATCCACTCAATGTTAGTGATGGCTGTTTAACAGTCTGATGGCCTTGAGATAGAAGCAGTTTTTCAGTCTCTCGGTCCCTGCTTTGATGCACCTGTACTGACCTCGCCTTCTTGATGATAGCGGGGTGAACAGGCAGTGGCTCGGGTGGTTGATGTCCTTGATGATCTTTTTGGCCTTCCTGTGACATCGGGTGGTGTAGGTGTCCTGGAGGGCAGGTAGTTTTTCTCCCGGTGATGCGTTGTGCAGACCTCACTACCTTCTGGAGAGCCTTATGGTTATGGGCGAAGCAGCTGCCGTACCAGACGGTAATACAGCCCGACAGGATGCTCTCGATTGTGCATCTGTAAGAGTGTGTTTGGTGACAAGACGTATTTCTTCAGCCTCCTGAGGTTGAAAAGGCACTGCTGCGCCTTCTTCACCACGCTGTCTGTGTGGGAGGACCATTTCAGTTTGTCTGTGATGTGTACGCCGAGGAACTTAAAACTATCCACCCTCTCCACTACTGTTCCATCGATGCTGTTTCCTGAAGTCCACAATCATCTCCTTAGTTTTGTTGACGTTGAGTGTGAGGTTATTTTCCTGACACCACACACCAAGGGCCCTCACCTCCTCCCTGTAGGCCGTCTCGTCGTTGTTGGTAATCAAGCCTACCACTGTAGTGTTGTCTGCAAACTTGATGATTGAGTTGGAGGCGTGCATGGCCACGCATTCATGGGTGAACAGGGAGTACAGGAGAGGGCTGAGAACGCATGTTACCTACCCTCAACACCATCAGGAAGTCCAGTACCCAGTTGCACAGGGCGGGGTCGAGACCCAGGGTCTCGAGCTTGAAGACGAGTTGAGGGTACTATGGTGTTCAATTCTGAGCTGTAGTCGATGAACAGCATTCTCACATAGGTATTCCTCTTGTCCAGACGGGTTAGGGCAGTGTGCAGTGTGGTTGCGTCGTCTGTGGACCTATTTTGGCGGTAAGCAAATTGGAGTGGGTGATATGGTCCTTGACTAGTCTCTCAAAGCACTTCATGATGACGGAAGTGAGTGCTGCAGGGTGTTAGTCATTTAGCTCAGTTACCTTAGCTTTCTTGGGAACAGGAACAATGGTGGCCCTCTTGAAGCATGTGGGAACAGCAGACTGGGATAAGGATTGATTGAATATGTCCATAAACACACCAGCCAGCTGGTCTGCGAATGCTCTGAGGACGCGGCTGGGGATTATGTCTGGGCCTGCAGCCTTGCGAGGGTTAACACTTTTAAATGTCTTACTCACGTTGGCTACAGTGAAGGAGAGCCCGCAGGTTTTGGTAGCAGGCCGTGTCAGTGGCACTGTATTGTTCTCAAAGCGAGCAAAGTTATTTAGTCTGTCTGGGAGCAAGACATCCTGGTCCACGACAGGGCTGGTTTTTCTTTTGTAGTCCGTGACTGACTGTAGACTCTGCCACATACCTCTTGTGTCTGAGCCGTTGAATTGCGACTCCACTTTGCCTCTGTACTGAGGCTTAGCTTGTTTGATTGCCTTGCGGAGGGAATAGCTACACTGTTTGTAGTCGGTCATGTTTCCGGTCACCTTGCCCTGATTAAAAGCAGTGGTTCGTACTTTCAGTTTCGCGCGAATGCTGCCATCAATCCACGGTTTCTGGTTGGGGAAGGTTTTAATAGTCACTGTTGGTACAACATCACCGATGCACTTGCTAATAAACTCGCTCACCAATTCAGCGTATTCATCATTGTTGTTGTTCGACGTTATGCAGAACATATCCCAGTCCACGTGATCAAAGCAATCTTGAAGCGTGGAATCCGATTGGTCAGACCAGCGTTGAACAGAGCGCGGGTGCTTCCTGTTTTAGTTTCTGTCTCTAGGCTGGAAGCAATAAAATGGAGTCGTGGTCAGCTTTTCCGAAAGGGGGGCGGTGGAGGGCCTCGCGGAAGTTAGAATAACAATCATCCAGGGTTTTACCCTGGTTGCACAATTGATGTGCTGATAGAATTTGGGGAGCCTTGTTTTCAGATTAGCCTTATTAAAATCCCCAGTTACAATAAATGCAGCCTCAGGATATGTGGTTTCCAGTTTACATAGAGTCCAATGAAGTTCTTTCAGGGCCGTCGGATGTGTCTGCTTGGGGGGGATATACATGACTGTGATTATGATCGTAGAGAATTCTCTTGGTAGATAATGTGGTCGGCATTTGATTGTGAGGAATTCTAGGTCAGGTGAACAAAAGGACTTGAGTTCCTGTATGTTGTTATGATCACACCACGTCTCATTAATCATAAGGCATACACCCCAGCCCTTCTTCTTACCAGAGAGATGCTTGTTTCTGTCAGCGCGATGCGTGAAGACACCAGGTGGCTGTAACGACTCATATAGCGTGTCTCAAGTGAGCCATGTTTCTGTGAAACAAAGAACGTTACAGTCCCTGATGTCTCTCTGGACTGCTACCCTTGCTCAGATTTCATCAACATTGTTGTCAAGACATGGACATTGGCGAGTAGTATGCTGGGGAGCGGAGCACGATGTGCCCGTCTACGGAGCCTGACCAGAAGACCACTCCGTCTACCTCTTCTACAGCGTCGTTGTTTTGGTTCGCCGGCTGGGATCCGATCCATTGTCCTCGGTGGTAGGCCAAACAGAGGATCCATTTCGGGAAAATCATATTCCTGGTCGTAATGTTGGTGAGTTGACCTTGCTCTTATATCCAATAGTTCCTCCCGACTGTATTTAATAAAACCTAAGATTACATTGTAAAAAATAACACATATAAAAACTCAATACTGCATAGTATTTAGTGCTGCTCTACCTTCTTAACAGCACTATCAACAAGGCAGGTCCTACAGGCCCTAGTTTCTACCTTCTTAACAACACTATGAACAAGGCAGGTCCTAGTTTCTACCTTCTTAACAGCACTATCAACAAGGAAGATCCTACAGGCCCTAGTTTCTACCTTCTTAACAGCACTATCAACAAGGCAGGTCCTACAGGCCCTAGTTTCTACCTTCTTATCAACACTATCAACAAGGCAGGTCCTATAGGTCCTAGTTTCTACCTTCTTAACAACACTATCAACAAGGCAGGTCCTACAGGTCCTAGTTTCTACCTTCTTAACAACACTATCAACAAGGCAGGTCCTACAGGCCCTAGTTTCAACCTTCTTAACAACACTATCAACAAGGCAGGTCCTACAGGCCCTAGTTTCTACCTTCTTAACAACACTATCAACAAGGCAGGCCCTAGTTTCTACCTTCTTAACAACACTATCAACAAGGCAGGTCCTACAGGCCCTAGTTTCTACCTTCTTAACAACACTATCAACAAGGCAGGTCCTACAGGCCCTAGTTTCTACCTTCTTAACAACACTATCAACAAGGCAGGTCCTACAGGCCCTAGTTTCTACCTTCTTAACAACACTATCAACAAGGCAGGTCCTACAGGCCCTAGTTTCTACCTTCTTAACAGCACTATCAACAGGGCAGGTCCTACAGGCCCTAGTTTCTACCTTCTTAACAACACTATCAACAAGGCAGGCCCTAGTTTCTACCTTCTTATCAACACTATCAACAAGGCAGGTCCTATAGGTCCTAGTTTCTACCTTCTTAACAACACTATCAACAAGGCAGGTCCTACAGGTCCTAGTTTCTACCTTCTTAACAACACTATCAACAAGGCAGGTCCTACAGGCCCTAGTTTCTACTTTCTTAACAACACTATCAACAAGGCAGGTCCTACATGCCCTAGTTTCTACCTTCTTAACAACACTATCAACAAGGCAGGTCCTATAGGCCCTAGTTTCTACCTTCTTAACAACACTATCAACAAGGCAGGTCCTACATGCCCTAGTTTCTACCTTCTTAACAACACTATCAACAAGGCAGGTCCTACAGGCCCAGTTTCTACCTTCTTAACAACACTATCAACAAGGCAGGCCCTAGTTTCTACCTTCTTAACAACACTATCAACAAGGCAGGTCCTACAGGCCCTAGTTTCTACCTTCTTAACAACACTATCAACAAGGCAGGTCCTACAGGCCCTAGTTTTTACCTTCTCAACAACACTATCAACAAGGCAGGTCCTACAGGCCCTAGTTTCTACCTTCTTAACAACACTATCAACAAGGCAGGCCCTAGTTTCTACCTTCTTAACAAGACTATCAACAAGGCAGGCCCTAGTTTCTACCTTCTTATCAACACTATCAACAAGGCAGGTCCTATAGGTCCTAGTTTCTACCTTCTTAACAACACTATCAACAAGGCAGGTCCTACAGGCCCTAGTTTCTACCTTCTTAACAACACTATCAACAAGGCAGGTCCTACAGGCCCTAGTTTCTACCTTCTTAACAACACTATCAACAAGGCAGGTCCTACAGGCCCTAGTTTCTACCTTCTTAACAGCACTATCAACAGGGCAGGTCCTACAGGCCCTAGTTTCTACCTTCTTAACAACACTATCAACAAGGCAGGCCCTAGTTTCTACCTTCTTATCAACACTATCAACAAGGCAGGTCCTATAGGTCCTAGTTTCTACCTTCTTAACAACACTATCAACAAGGCAGGTCCTACAGGTCCTAGTTTCTACCTTCTTAACAACACTATCAACAAGGCAGGTCCTACAGGCCCTAGTTTCTACTTTCTTAACAACACTATCAACAAGGCAGGTCCTACATGCCCTAGTTTCTACCTTCTTAACAACACTATCAACAAGGCAGGTCCTATAGGCCCTAGTTTCTACCTTCTTAACAACACTATCAACAAGGCAGGTCCTACATGCCCTAGTTTCTACCTTCTTAACAACACTATCAACAAGGCAGGTCCTACAGGCCCAGTTTCTACCTTCTTAACAACACTATCAACAAGGCAGGCCCTAGTTTCTACCTTCTTAACAACACTATCAACAAGGCAGGTCCTACAGGCCCTAGTTTCTACCTTCTTAACAACACTATCAACAAGGCAGGTCCTACAGGCCCTAGTTTTTACCTTCTCAACAACACTATCAACAAGGCAGGTCCTACAGGCCCTAGTTTCTACCTTCTTAACAACACTATCAACAAGGCAGGCCCTAGTTTCTACCTTCTTAACAAGACTATCAACAAGGCAGGCCCTAGTTTCTACCTTCTTATCAACACTATCAACAAGGCAGGTCCTATAGGTCCTAGTTTCTACCTTCTTAACAACACTATCAACAAGGCAGGTCCTACAGGCCCTAGTTTCTACCTTCTTAACAACACTATCAACAAGGCAGGTCCTACAGGCCCTAGTTTCTACCTTCTTAACAACACTATCAACAAGGCAGGCCCTAGAGAGAGGTTTGTTCTATACCGGGCTGGTTCTATACAGGGCTCACAGATACAGTGCTGGTCGGCTAGTCTACATGATGACATTAAGGATAAGAGAGAGGTTTGTATTTGTCAAACGGCAGTCGAGCATCGATCCTCATGTCACCAGAATAAGACTCTGGTTATTTATTGGAAAGGAGCATCAAGCTCATCACCGTGCACTTTCACCACCCTGTTCACCATAACACATTTCATCTGTAGCCTGATAAACTGTTTCCTGAGTCGTAGTGGGAGGACCACACAGCATGTAATCACATGACTCCAAGTTGACTTATTATTATTATTGTTATTATATCAATATTGGCTCAGAAAGGCATTTTCACTGCCATTTCTCACATAACTCATTTTACGGCACTGAAAGACCCCACCATGTCGAACGAACAAATTATACGTCTGCATTTTATACAATTGTACAGAAACTTCTTGTTTCCCTCACAGCTGTCAGGATTTAATTTATTTAGATGATATGCATGACTTGGGATACTGTGGATAGAAACGTGGATACACAGACAGGAGAAAAGATATCCAGGTGGACACCTGACTGGGGAAGTAGATAAAGGGACTCATTGACAAAATCTCAAAGTATCCCTTTAAGAAAAGGAAAAGAACAATAACAGGAAAACAGAAGAATTTCAGTGAGCTTTATTTTTTTCCCACAAAAACAAAAAGGTGTCATTTCTGATTCGAACCTTAAGGACCACAACACAGAACCCTGTTTTTTTAAAAGACAGCTTCACTGAGGAAATTCAACAAAAAAAGTTAGACGTTATTTTTTGTTTAATTTGAGTTTGAATTTAACAACTTCTACTCCAACTGACAACAAGTTTAAAAAAAAAGGTCAACATTTAAGGGAACAGGGCTGCTCCTGCCTCCTGGACTCCTCTCCTGCCTCCTGGACTCCTCTCCTGCCTCCTGCCTCCTGGACTCCTCTCCTGCCTCCTGGACTCCTCTCCTGCCTCCTCTCCTGCCTCCTGGACTCCTCTCCTGCCTCCTGCCTCCTGGACTCCTCTCCTGCCTCCTGGACTCCTCTCCTGCCTCCTCTCCTGCCTCATATCTCCAAAGTCGGGTCAGTGGCATTTCTCTCTGAGGAGCAGATTCGCCCGAACCTCTCATCCGATGACCTTTTGCATATCTCTGTGTGTTTGTTATATTGAGATAGAAGAGAGCCGTGTCTGCAGACAGCCAATTAGGGTAAACCTATTGCACTTTCAAGAGTAGTGCACATTTTCTCCAGACGAACACTGTCAAAGACTGACAGGGAACCATTGTCAGGTGAACAAACATAAATACCTTTTATAATAAACAAGAGCTGTTCATACATTGCCCATACTCATTCAACTCAAACTATGAACAACATTGCCGATCGTGACTGCATTAAACAGCATTTATTGTCTGTTGCCAAATGCTCCGAGCGATTAGTCATATCGTTCCCCAGTTTCTCTCAATTTGACCTTCAATCAGGCAGCATTGGAGACAATTGATTCATTTAGACATGAGTCACACAAAACACACCACTAGGTATGATTGTATTATCTTTAAACCAATCACTGCACATCTCACACCACTAGATCTGATTGGATTAGCTTTAAACCAATCACTGCACATCTCACACCACCAGATCTGATTAGCTTTAAACCAATCACTGCACATCTCACACCACTAGATCTGATTGGATTAGCTTTAAACCAATCACTGCACATCTCACACCACTAGATCTGATTAGCTTTAAACCAATCACTGCACATCTCACACCACTAGATCTGATTAGCTTTAAACCAATCACTGCACATCTCACACTCTGTCTACGTCCTAAATAGCTCCCCATCCTCTTTGAAGTGCACTAGTGCCCTGGTCTAGAGTAGTTGACCATATAAGGGAATGGGGTCCCACATACAGTATGGAAATACTTCCTGAGTTCAGGAGTTCAGCTCCAGTGAAATGCTTCCTGAGTTCAGGAGTTCAGCTCCAGTGAAATACTTCCTGAGTTCAGGAGTTCAGCTCCAGTGAAATGCTTCCTGAGTTCAGGAGTTCAGCTCCAGTGAAATGCCTTATACTTGGATGAAGATTATTATTGTTTGGGATTTCAGTTCAATATCAGCTACCATGATAATCATGTGTGTAAGGTGTCAGTTTAATATCAGCTACCATGATAATCATGTGTGTAAGGTGTCAGTTTAATATCAGTTACCATGATAATCATGTGTGTAAGGTGTCAGTTTAATATCAGCTACCATGATAATCATGTGTGTAAGGTGTCAGTTTAATATCAGCTACCATGATAATCATGTGTGTAAGGTGTCAGTTTAATATCAGCTACCATGATAATCATGTGTGTAAGGTGTCAGTTTAATATCAGCTACCATGATAATCATGTGTGTAAGGTGTCAGTTTAATATCAGCTACCATGATAATCATGTGTGTAAGGTGTCAGTTTAATATCAGCTACCATGATAATCATGTGTGTAAGGTGTCAGTTTAATATCAGCTACCATGATAATCATGTGTGTAAGGTGTCAGTTTAATATCAGCTACCATGATAATCATGTGTGTAAGGTGTCAGTTTAATATCAGCTACCATGATAATCATGTGTGTAAGGTGTCAGTTTAATATCAGCTACCATGATAATCATGTAAGGTGTCAGTTTAATATCAGCTACCATGATAATCATGTGTGTAAGGTGTCAGTTTAATATCAGCTACCATGATAATCATGTGTGTAAGGTGTCAGTTCAATATCAGCTACCATGATAATCATGTGTGTAAGGTGTCAGTTTAATATCAGCTACCATGATAATCATGTAAGGTGTCAGTTTAATATCAGTTACCATGATAATCATGTGTGTAAGGTGTCAGTTTAATATCAGCTACCATGATAATCATGTGTGTAAGGTGTCAGTTTAATATCAGCTACCATGATAATCATGTAAGGTGTCAGTTTAATATCAGTTACCATGATAATCATGTGTGTAAGGTGTCAGTTTAATATCAGTTACCATGATAATCATGTGTGTAAGGTGTCAGTTTAATATCAGCTACCATGATAATCATGTGTGTAAGGTGTCAGTTTAATATCAGCTACCATGATAATCATGTGTGTAAGGTGTCAGTTTAATATCAGCTACCATGATAATCATGTGTGTAAGGTGTCAGTTTAATATCAAGCAGTGAGAACACACAGTCTACGATAGATAGTGGCACGCGCACACACACACTGATAGTTAGCAGGGGAAACAGAGAGAGTTTAAAATCATCTTCATTTTCAGACTCTGTACAGTTTAACCATCAACATCCTCCTCTAAGCATAAACATTTTAAAAGCTCCGAAGTGAAGTTTCCCCCCCCCCCCCCCCCCTACGTACAGATCAAGGATCAGCTTACTCCGCCCCAATCCTAACTATTGGTGGGGAAAACTGACCCGAGATCAGCGTCTAGGGGCAACTCCACCCTACACCCATTGTATTTCATAGGAACAGAGTTTGGGCTGAGCAGAGCAGGGCCACAGAGACGCTGATGCTTAGACACGAGGTGAAGCTGTTTCCGTTGCTGCCAGAGGTGAGCCGGTCGCCGTACTGAGACAGGAGCTGGAGAGCCACACCATTGGTCCAACCAAATCCCAACTACAACACAGACACAAAGAGACTGAAATAAGTCAAATACAAAAAGACTAGAGATGAACATTTCCATTTTGAGTCATTTATCAGACGCTCTTATCCAGAGCAACTTTTAAGACGAGATATCCTAGTGTACCTGAACTTCATATTCTCCTCCTCCGCCTGGCTTCCCATCTCCGTTCACATTATACTGACAGAGAGAGAAAACAAAACCCCAGATTTGTTGAGCTTTTATGACAAAGGCACAATGTGTACGTGTTGTGGGCTCTCCTAGATGCAGATCTAGGATCAGCTTTCCCTCCGCCAATCCCAACCATTAGTGAGGGAAATGCTAAACTGACCCATGAATGTCGTCTAGGGCAGGGTTAGGCAAATAGATTTAGCCACCTAAAACCTTGGGGTGGGGAAAAAAAAAACAAAATATCTCATTTGCGGGCTGGTTTTGGCCTATTGCCAACCCTTGTCTAGAGGCAACATCACCCTGCACCTCATTGTGGTCACACACACATTATAAACCTCTTCTTAATCACCTTCTCAAACATGGCTTCAAACTTGACGTAGGCCAGCCAGTTGGTTCTGATCCAGCGCTGAGCCAAATCAAACCCCAGCTCTCTAGCTTCCTGTGAGGGCAGACTGGACAGGCCTGATTGGAAGGTAACAGAGTGACGGATTGGACAGGCGTGATAGTGCACCTTATTAGGGACATAGGGTGTCATTTGGGATGCGGATGCAACATGAAAACCATATCAGGGTTAACTAGGTCCTACCTTGGATGAGTATGTGTTGTAGCGGGGGCCATGCGTTGGGGTAGTCCCACTGCTGACCACTGTCAACCAGGGACGTAGGGACACCGTTGGGGAACGCAAGACCACCACTAGTCTACAGAGGGAGGGAAGGAAGGAAGGAAGGAAGGAAGGAAGGAAGGAAGGAAGGAAGGAAGGAAGGAAGGAAGGAAGGAAGGAAGGAAGGAAGGAAGGATTTTTATTTTTGTTTTATTTAACCTCCCCTCTTCGGAGGACAAATATCTTTGTTTTTTTGACCGCTTTTTAAAAAACGAGTTGAAGTCAGAAGTTTTTACACCGTAGCCAAATACATCATGAATGTTGTCCCATTCCTCCTGACAGAGCTGGTGTAACAGTCAGGTTAGCCAAATACATTATGAATGTTGTCCCATTCCTCCTGACAGAGCTGGTGTAACAGTCAGGTTAGCCAAATACATTATGAATGTTGTCCCATTCCTCCTGACAGAGCTGGTGTAACAGTCAGGTTAGCCAAATACATTATGAATGTTGTCCCATTCCTCCTGACAGAGCTGGTGTAACAGTCAGGTTAGCCAAATACATTATGAATGTTGTCCCATTCCTCCTGACAGAGCTGGTGTAACAGTCAGGTTAGCCAAATACATTATGAATGTTGTCCCATTCCTCCTGACAGAGCTGGTGTAACAGTCAGGTTAGCCAAATACATTATGAATGTTGTCCCATTCCTCCTGACAGAGCTGGTGTAACAGTCAGGTTAGCCAAATACATTATGAATGTTGTCCCATTCCTCCTGACAGAGCTGGTGTAACAGTCAGGTTTGTCGGGCTCACGGTTGGGATGGTGTTCTTCGGCTTGCAAGCCTCCCCCTTTTTCCTCCAAACTATCAGAAGCTTCTAAAGCCTTGACATAATTTTCTGGAATTTTCCAAGCTGTTTAAAGGCACAGTCAACTTAGTGTATGTAAACTTCTGACCCACTGGAATTGTGATACAGTGAATTATAAGTGAAACAATCTTTCCGTAAACAATTGTTGGAAAAATCACTTGTGTCATCCACAAAGTAGATGTCCTAACCGACTTGCCAAAAACTATAGTTTGTGGAGTGGTTTGAAAAACAAGTTAATGACTCCAACTTAAGTGTAATGTAAACTTCCGACTTCAACTGTACATACGTTACCTATACATTTGACATACAGTACATGGTACTTTTATATATGAAACCAAAATACATCACCAAATGCTTTAATCCCACCCTTCAGCCCATCCCACCTATCAGCATAGGGGAGGGAGGGAATTAACACTAACTACTATAAATACACATAGCTACAGTAACTCAATCGGCGTGCGTATTTTTCAGTGACAAATCAATGTACATGCTCTTTCAGTCACAGTATTTCAACAGGACAATGATTATTTTCACAAAGAGCGAGGTCTTGGGACCAGCGAGCTAACTAACCTGTAGATAGTGTAGTGCCTTCTGTCCCATGGAAGGATGGGAGTAGCAATCTGCCCAGACAGGGGCCAAGTTAGTGGGGTAGAATGCAGGGTGGGAGGTGTTGGTTACCAGGCTGTAGTCCAACCAGACTCCCCTCTTCTCATCCCACAGCACTGCCTCTATGGCCTCTTGTCTGGCTGATACAGCTTTGTCATACCGCACTGCTTCAGACTCATTACCTGGAACAGCAGATTATACAGGACTTTTACTGGACCACATGACCTGCTGACAAATACCTAGGGCCCAGGGGTTATAACTAGGGCCCAGGGGTTATAGTTTGGGCCCAGAGGTTATACCTAGGGCCCAGGGGTTGTACCTAGGGCCCAGGGGTTGTACCTAGGGCCCAGGGGTTGTACCTAGGGCCCAGGGGTTGTACCTAGGGCCCAGGGGTTGTACCTAGGGCCCAGGGGTTGTACCTAGGGCCCAGGGGTTGTACCTAGGGCCCAGGGGTTGTACCTAGGGCCCAGGGGTTGTACCTAGGGCCCAGGGGTTGTACCTAGGGCCCAGGGGTTGTACCTAGGGCCCAGGGGTTGTACCTAGGGCCCAGGGGTTGTACCTAGGGCCCAGGGGTTGTACCTAGGGCCCAGGGGTTGTACCTAGGGCCCAGGGGTTGTACCTAGGGCCCAGGGGTTGTACCTAGGGCCCAGGGGTTGTACCTAGGGCCCAGGGGTTGTACCTAGGGCCCAGGGGTTGTAGCTAGGGCCCAGAGGTTGTAGCTAGGGCCCAGAGGTTGTAGCTAGGGCCCAGAGGTTGTAGCTAGGGTCCAGAGGTTATAGCTAGGGTCCAGAGGTTATAACTAGGACCCAGAGGTTGTAGCTAGGGCCCAGAGGTTGTAGCTAGGGCCCAGAGGTTATACAGTGCCTTGCGAAAGTATTCGGCCCCCTTGAACTTTGCGACCTTTTGCCACATTTCAGGCTTCAAACATAAAGATATAAAACTGTATTTTTTTGTGAAGAATCAACAACAAGTGGGACACAATCATGAAGTGGAACGACATTTATTGGATATTTCAATTTTTTTTAACAAATCAAAAACTGAAAAATTGGGCGTGCAAAATTATTCAGCCCCTTTACTTTCAGTGCAGCATACTCTCTCCAGAAGTTCAGTGAGGATCTCTGAATGATCCAATGTTGACCTAAATGACTAATGATGATAAATACAATCCACCTGTGTGTAATCAAGTCTCCGTATAAATGCACCTGCACTGTGATAGTCTCAGAGGTCCGTCAAAAGCGCAGAGAGCATCATGAAGAACAAGGAACACACCAGGCAGGTCCGAGATACTGTTGTGAAGAAGTTTAAAGCCGGATTTGGATACAAAAATATTTCCCAAGCTTTAAACATCCCAAGGAGCACTGTGCAAGCGATAATATTGAAATGGAAGGCGTATCAGACCACTACAAATCTACCAAGACCTGGCCGTCCCTCTAAACTTTCAGCTCATACAAGGAGAAGACTGATCAGAGATGCAGCCAAGAGGCCCATGATCACTCTGGATGAACTGCAGAGACCTACAGCTGAGGTGGGAGACTCTGTCCATAGGACAACAATCAGTCGTATATTACACAAATCTGGCCTTTATGGAAGAGTGGCAAGAAGAAAGCCATTTCTTAAAGATATCCATAAAAATTGTTGTTTAAAGTTTGCCACAAGCCACCTGGGAGACACACCAAACATGTGGAAGAAGGTGCTCTGGTCAGATGAAACCAAAATTGAACTTTTTGGCAACAATGCAAAACGTTATGTTTGGTGTAAAAGCAACACAGCTCATCACCCTGAACACACCATCCTCACTGTCAAACATGGTGGTGGCAACATCATGGTTTGGGCCTGCTTTTCTTCAGCAGGGACAGGGAAGATGGTTAAAATTGATGGGAAGATGGATGGAGCCAAATACAGGACCATTCTGGAAGAAAACCTGATGGAGTCTGCAAAAGACCTGAGACTGGGACGGAGATTTGTCTTCCAACAAGACAATGATCCAAAACATAAAGCAAAATCTACAATGGAATGGTTCAAAAATAAACATATCCAGGTGTTAGAATGGCCAAGTCAAAGTCCAGACCTGAATCCAATCGAGAATCTGTGGAAAGAACTGAAAACTGCTGTTCACAAATGCTCTCCATCCAACCTCACTGAGCTCGAGCTGTTTTGTAAGGAGGAATGGGAAAAAATGTCAGTCTCTCGATGTGCAAAACTGATAGAGACATACCCCAAGCGACTTACAGCTGTAATCGCAGCAAAAGGTGGCGCTACAAAGTATTAACTTAAGGGGGCTGAATAATTTTGCACGCCCAATTTTTCAGTTTTTGATTTGTTAAAAAAGTTTGAAATATCCAATAAATGTCGTTCCACTTCATGATTGTGTCCCACTTGTTGTTGATTCTTCACAAAAAAATACAGTTTTATATCTTTATGTTTGAAGCCTAAAATGTGGCAAAAGGTCGCAAAGTTCAAGGGGGCCGAATACTTTCGCAAGGCACTGTAACTAGGACCCATAGGTTATAACTAGGGCCCAGAGTTTGTAGCTAGGGCCCAGAGGTTGTAGCTAGGGCCCAGAGGTTGTAGCTAGGACCCAGAGGTTATAACTAGGACCTAGAGGTTATAACTAGGGCCCAGAGGTTATAACTAGGACAGGTGGTAAAGAAAATTCCTTCTGCTAGCTAGTCAAAGGTTATATGCGGCAAGTCATTCTCCTCACCCAGCGTCCTGTAGAAGTGAGCCAGTGTCCTTTCGTTGCGACAGAGCAGAGCGTTGAGGTCTGTAGGAATGAGCAGACTGGTTCTGGTGTCTTTCAGAGACCCGTTGTTGTTCCCCAGGCCGTCCACAAACCAGCGAGACGAGAAGTCCCACCCGGACTCTGCTCCTGAATGCAGCTCTTTCCACAGCCTCTCTGCAGCATCTGAGTTCAGGGAGGTGGACGCAGGTCTCAAAAGGGCTTCCCTCTACTCTAAAGTACACCACATCAGACCAACCCAATAGATAGTGTGTTCATGATGGGAATGTTGTTTGTTCATGAAGTAGGGAATTAACGTTTACCCTCGGTCAGACCTTCAGCCAACTCTAGATCATCACTGTAGGACTCCGGTCTGGAAGAAAAGTAACAGACGCAACACACAGATACAGACACACACAAACGAATCAACTCCTAAAAGACATGTACGTGGGTGGGATTTTGTGTTGTGACCGATGGACAAATAAAATTGTGTCTTGTATTGAAGGGGATGAGGGTACTGTTCCTGTTGTGTTCCTTACCTGGGCAGGCCGACCTGTACATCAAACCGGTTCAGAACATGCTTATTGCCCTTCACTTCAACGACCACAGAGCGGTTCCTCATCCAGAACAGGTACTCCTGCTCTAGAGCTGGCAGAGCAGTCCTACACAGTAGAGTGGGTTGGGATTATAATCTAGGGCTGGCAGAGCAGTCCTACACAGTAGAGTGGGTTGGGATTATAATCTAGGGCTGGCAGAGCAGTCCTACACAGTAGAGTGGGTTGGGATTATAATCTAGAGCTGGCAGAGCAGTCCTACACAGTAGAGTGGGTTGGGATTATAATCTAGGGCTGGCAGAGCAGTCCTACACAGTAGAGTGGGTTGGGATTATAATCTAGGGCTGGCAGAACAGTCCTACACAGTAGAGTGGGTTGGGATTATAATCTAGGGCTGGCAGAACAGTCCTACACAGTAGAGTGGGTTGGGATTATAATCTAGGGCTGGCAGAGCAGTCCTACACAGTAGAGTGGGTTGGGATTATAATCTAGGGCTGGCAGAACAGTCCTACACAGTAGAGTGGGTTGGGATTATAATCTAGGGCTGGCAGAGCAGTCCTACACAGTAGAGTGGGTTGGGATTATAATCTAGGGCTGGCAGAGCAGTCCTACACAGTAGAGTGGGTTGGGATTATAATCTAGGACTGGCAGAACAGTCCTACACAGTAGAGTGGGTTGGGATTATAATCTAGGGCTGGCAGAGCAGTCCTACACAGTAGAGTGGGTTGGGATTATAATCTAGGGCTGGCAGAGCAGTCCTACACAGTAGAGTGGGTTGGGATTATAATCTAGGGCTGGCAGAGCAGTCCTACACAGTAGAGTGGGTTGGGATTATAATCTAGGGCTGGCAGAGCAGTCCTACACAGTAGAGTGGGTTGGGATTATAATCTAGAGCTGGCAGAGCAGTCCTACACAGTAGAGTGGGTTGGGATTATAATCTAGGGCTGGCAGAGCAGTCCTACACAGTAGAGTGGGTTGGGATTATAATCTAGGGCTGGCAGAACAGTCCTACACAGTAGAGTGGGTTGGGATTATAATCTAGGGCTGGCAGAACAGTCCTACACAGTAGAGTGGGTTGGGATTATAATCTAGGGCTGGCAGAGCAGTCCTACACAGTAGAGTGGGTTGGGATTATAATCTAGGGCTGGCAGAACAGTCCTACACAGTAGAGTGGGTTGGGATTATAATCTAGGGCTGGCAGAGCAGTCCTACACAGTAGAGTGGGTTGGGATTATAATCTAGGGCTGGCAGAGCAGTCCTACACAGTAGAGTGGGTTGGGATTATAATCTAGGACTGGCAGAACAGTCCTACACAGTAGAGTGGGTTGGGATTATAATCTAGGGCTGGCAGAGCAGTCCTACACAGTAGAGTGGGTTGGGATTATAATCTAGGGCTGGCAGAGCAGTCCTACACAGTAGAGTGGGTTGGGATTATAATCTAGGGCTGGCAGAGCAGTCCTACACAGTAGAGTGGGTTGGGATTATAATCTAGGGCTGGCAGAGCAGTCCTACACAGTAGAGTGGGTTGGGATTATAATATAGGGCTGGCAGAACAGTCTTACACAGTAGAGTGGGTTGGGATTATAATCTAGAGCTGGCAGAGCAGTCCTACACAGTAGAGTGGGTTGGGATTATAATCTAGGGCTGGCAGAGCAGTCCTACACAGTAGAGTGGGTTGGGATTATAATCTAGGGCTGGCAGAGCAGTCCTACACAGTAGAGTGGGTTGGGATTATAATCTAGGGCTGGCAGAGCAGTCCTACACAGTAGAGTGGGTTGGGATTATAATCTAGGGCTGGCAGAGCAGTCCTACACAGTAGAGTGGGTTGGGATTATAATCTAGGGCTGGCAGAGCAGTCCTACACAGTAGAGTGGGTTGGGATTATAATCTAGGGCTGGCAGAGCAGTCCTACACAGTAGAGTGGGTTGGGATTATAATCTAGGGCTGGCAGAGCAGTCCTACACAGTAGAGTGGGTTGGGATTATAATCTAGGGCTGGCAGAGCAGTCCTACACAGTAGAGTAGGTTGGGATTATAATCTAGGGCTGGCAGAGCAGTCCTACACAGTAGAGTGGGTTGGGATTATAATCTAGGGCTGGCAGAGCAGTCCTACACAGTAGAGTGGGTTGGGATTATAATCTAGGGCTGGCAGAGCAGTCCTACACAGTAGAGTGGGTTGGGATTATAATCTAGGGCTGGCAGAGCAGTCCTACACAGTAGAGTGGGTTGGGATTATAATCTAGGGCTGGCAGAGCAGTCCTACACAGTAGAGTGGGTTGGGATTATAATCTAGGGCTGGCAGAGCAGTCCTACACAGTAGAGTGGGTTGGGATTATAATCTAGGGCTGGCAGAGCAGTCCTACACAGTAGAGTGGGTTGGGATTATAATCTAGGGCTGGCAGAGCAGTCCTACACAGTAGAGTGGGTTGGGATTATAATCTAGGGCTGGCAGAACAGTCTTACACAGTAGAGTGGGTTGGGATTATAATCTAGAGCTGGCAGAGCAGTCCTACACAGTAGAGTGGGTTGGAATTATAATCTAGGGCTGGCAGAGCAGTCCTACACAGTAGAGTGGGTTGGGATTATAATCTAGGGCTGGCAGAGCAGTCCTACACAGTAGAGTGGGTTGGGATTATAATCTAGGGCTGGCAGAGCAGTCCTACACAGTAGAGTGGGTTGGGATTATAATCTAGGGCTGGCAGAGCAGTCCTACACAGTAGAGTGGGTTGGGATTATAATCTAGGGCTGGCAGAGCAGTCCTACACAGTAGAGTGGGTTGGGATTATAATCTAGGGCTGGCAGAGCAGTCCTACACAGTAGAGTAGGTTGGGATTATAATCTAGGGCTGGCAGAGCAGTCCTACACAGTAGAGTGGGTTGGGATTATAATCTAGGGCTGGCAGAGCAGTCCTACACAGTAGAGTGGGTTGGGATTATAATCTAGGGCTGGCAGAGCAGTCCTACACAGTAGAGTGGGTTGGGATTATAATCTAGGGCTGGCAGAGCAGTCCTACACAGTAGAGTAGGTTGGGATTATAATCTAGGGCTGGCAGAGCAGTCCTACACAGTAGAGTGGGTTGGGATTATAATCTAGGGCTGGCAGAGCAGTCCTACACAGTAGAGTGGGTTGGGATTATAATCTAGGGCTGGCAGAGCAGTCCTACACAGTAGAGTGGGTTGGGATTATAATCTAGGGCTGGCAGAACAGTCCTACACAGTAGAGTGGGTTGGGATTATAATCTAGGGCTGGCAGAACAGTCCTACACAGTAGACTAGGTTGGGATTATAATCTAGGGCTGGCAGAGCAGTCCTACACAGTAGAGTAGGTTGGGATTATAATCTAGGGCTGGCAGAGCAGTCCTACACAGTAGATTAGGTTGGGATTATAATCTAGGGCTGGCAGAACAGTCTTACACAGTAGAGTGGGTTGGGATTATAATCTAGGGCTGGCAGAGCAGTCCTACACAGTAGAGTGGGTTGGGATTATAATCTAGGGCTGGCAGAGCAGTCCTACACAGTACAGTAGGTTGGGATTATAATCTAGGGCTGGCAGAACAGTCCTACACAGTAGAGTGGGTTGGGATTATAATCTAGGGCTGGCAGAGCAGTCCTACACAGTAGAGTAGGTTGGGATTATAATCTAGGGCTGGCAGAGCAGTCCTAGACAGTAGAGTAGTTTGGGATTATAATCTAGGGCTGGCAGAGCAGTCGTACACAGTAAAGTAGGTTGGGATTATAATCTAGGGCTGG
This sequence comes from Oncorhynchus mykiss, assembly GCF_057628025.1. Classification (NCBI taxonomy): domain Eukaryota; kingdom Metazoa; phylum Chordata; class Actinopteri; order Salmoniformes; family Salmonidae; genus Oncorhynchus; species Oncorhynchus mykiss. The sequence continues at coordinate 44,252,128 of NC_143045.1, read as the reverse complement.
CAGAGCAGTCCTACACAGTAGAGTAGGTTGGGATCATAATCTAGGGCTGGCAGAACAGTCCTACACAGTAGAGTAGGTTGGGATTATAATCTAGGGCTGGCAGAGCAGTCCTACACAGTAGAGTAGGTTGGGATTATAATCTAGGGCTGGCAGAACAGTCCTACACAGTAGAGTAGGTTGGGATTATAATCCAAGTTAAAGACTACTGAGATTTGATACTCTTTATGGTTGTGTGGTAAAAGAGTTGATATTTTGATTGTATGATTGAGACTGGGTTGGTTCCACTACACTTTATGAACGGGCAAACATTGCGCGACTCCTTTTCCCAGGCTGGACTCTTGTCGGCCCGAGGAACGGGACTTTTCTTAAGGAACCAGAGCTCATCGTTTGTTATATAATTTTGTGTGTGATCATTTATGTTAGTAATACAACCCACACAAAATAACAGTTATGAAGTTATTTCCAATGTTTTAAGGGTTTATGAAAAGAGTATTTCCATGAGTCCTTTGTATTAGACGTGGACGGACCAGACAAGACTCATTCCCTCCCAAACCAAAAGGAGAAATCAGTTGTTTCTCTGGTAGGCACGACCTACGTGTCACCCCTACAAACAATAACCTCAAGTCAAAACCGTTACAACCTGAACAGAGAGTTCTGCCAACCTTTAGAATGGACGCCATTGTTAGCGCCTTTGAGCATCTCATCTATTCATGACAAGCCCCATTCATGACAAGCCCCATTCATGACAAGCCCCATTCATGACAAGCCCTCGTCATAAACAAAATGGTGGGGGAAAAGGAATCGCTACCTGAGGAAATCTGTGTTGTTAGTGGTCTGATATTAACTACCTGAGGAAATATGTGTTGTTAGTGGTCTGATATTAACTACCTGAGGAAATATGTGTTGTTAGTGGTCTGATAGTAACTACCTGAGGAAATCTGTGTCTTTAGTGGTCTGATATTAACTACCTGAGGAAATCTGTGTCGTTAGTGGTCTGATAGTAACTACCTGAGGAAATCTGTGTCGTTAGTGGTCTGATAGTAACTACCTGAGGAAATATGTGTCTTTAGTGGTCTGATATTAACTACCTGAGGAAATCTGTGTCTTTAGTGGTCTGATAGTAACTACCTGAGGAAATATGTGTCTTTAGTGGTCTGATAGTAACTACCTGAGGAAATCTGTGTCGTTAGTGGTCTGATAGTAACTACCTGAGGAAATCTGTGTCGTTAGTGGTCTGATAGTAACTACCTGAGGAAATCTGTGTCGTTAGTGGTCTGATAGTAACTACCTGAGGAAATATGTGTCTTTAGTGGTCTGATAGTAACTACCTGAGGAAATCTGTGTCGTTAGTGGTCTGATAGTAACTACCTGAGGAAATATGTGTCTTTAGTGGTCTGATAGTAACTACCTGAGGAAATCTGTGTCGTTAGTGGTCCGATAGTAACTACCTGAGGAAATCTGTGTCGTTAGTGGTCCGATAGTAACTACCTGAGGAAATATGTGTCGTTAGTGGTCTGATAGTAACTACCTGAGGAAATCTGTGTCGTTAGTGGTCTGATAGTAACTACCTGAGGAAATCTGTGTCGTTAGTGGTCTGATAGTAACTACCTGAGGAAATATGTGTCTTTAGTGGTCTGATATTAACTACCTGAGGAAATCTGTGTCTTTAGTGGTCTGATATTAACTACCTGAGGAAATCTGTGTCGTTAGTGGTCTGATATTAACTACCTGAGGAAATATGTGTCGTTAATGGTCTGATAGTAACTACCTGAGGAAATCTGTGTCTTTAGTGGTCTGATATTAACTACCTGAGGAAATCTGTGTCGTTAGTGGTCTGATATTAACTACCTGAGGAAATCTGTGTCTTTAGTGGTCTGATATTAACTACCTGAGGAAATATGTGTTGTTAGTGGTCTGATATTAACTACCTGAGGAAATCTGTGTCGTTAGTGGTCTGATAGTAACTACCTGAGGAAATCTGTGTCGTTAGTGGTCTGATAGTAACTACCTGAGGAAATCTGTGTCGTTAGTGGTCTGATAGTAACTACCTGAGGAAATCTGTGTCGTTAGTGGTCTGATAGTAACTATCTGAGGAAATCTGTGTCGTTAGTGGTCTGATAGTAACTACCTGAGGAAATCTGTGTCGTTAGTGGTCTGATAGTAACTACCTGAGGAAATCTGTGTCGTTAGTGGTCTGATAGTAACTACCTGAGGAAATCTGTGTCGTTAGTGGTCTGATAGTAACTACCTGAGGAAATCTGTGTCGTTAGTGGTCTGATAGTAACTACCTGAGGAAATCTGTGTCTTTAGTGGTCTGATAGTAACTACCTGAGGAAATCTGTGTCGTTAGTGGTCTGATAGTAACTACCTGAGGAAATCTGTGTCGTTAGTGGTCTGATAGTAACTACCTGGGGAAATCTGTGTCGTTAGTGGTCTGATATTAACTACCTGAGGAAATCTGTGTCTTTAGTGGTCTGATATTAACTACCTGAGGAAATCTGTGTCGTTAGTGGTCTGATAGTAACTCTCCACCATCAGAGACAGGAAGGGGGGCTGACTGCGACGCTCGTAGTAAACTCTGGCCCCGTTGGGGATGAAACCATATCTGGAGAGGGAGGAATGGAAAAAAGAAAATATAGATATTTTTTTTTAAATCCATTCGTTTTGCATCTTTCATTTGATGATTTTTAAAATCATTGTATCCAGATTTGTGGTTGTATTGTGTTCTTTAAATTGACAAATAAAACATTGTATACCTCTAACCTAATTCTAATTCGGAAAGAATTCAGACCCCTTGACTTTTTCCACATTTTGTTACGTTACAGCCTTTACAGCTTATTCTAAAATGTATTGAATTGTTTTTTTCCCCTCAATCTACATACGATACCCCATAACGACACCCCATAACGATACCCCATAACGACACCCCATAACGACACCCCATAACGACACCCCATAACGACACCCCATAACGACACCCCATAACGACACCCCATAACGACACCCCATAACGACACCCCATAACGACACCCCATAACGACACCCCATAACGACACCCCATAACGACACCCCATAACGACACCCCATAACGACACCCCATAACGACACCCCATAACGACACCCCATAACGACACCCCATAACGACACCCCATAACGACACCCCATAACGACACCCCATAACGACACCCCATAACGATACCCCATAACGACACCCCATAACGATACCCCATAACGACACCCCATAACGACACCCCATAACGACAAAGCAAAAACGTTTTTTTTTTAATACATTTTTGCTAATGTATTAAAAATAAAACTGAAATATCATATTTACGTATTCAGATCCTTTACTCAGTACTTTGTTGAAGCACCTTTGGCAGCGATTACAGCCTCGAGTCTTCTTGGGTGTGACACTACAAGCTTGGCACACCTGTATTTGGGGAGTTTCTCCCATTCTTCTCTGCAGCTCCTCTCGAGCTCTGTCAGGTTGGATTAAGGAGTGTCGCTGCACAGCTATTTTCAGGTCTCTCCAGGGATTCAATTGGGCTCTGGCTGGGCCACTCGAGGACATTCAGAGACTTGTCCTGAAGCCACTCCTGCGTTATCTTGGTCCTTTAGGTGGCTTTTGGCAAACTCCAAGTGGGCTGTCATGTGCCTTTTACTGAGGAATGGCTACCGTCTGGCCACTCTACCATAAAGGCCTGATTGATGGAGTGCTGCAGAGATGATTGTCATTCTGGAAGGTTCTCCCATCTCCACAGAGGAACTCTGTCAGAGATAACATCAGCGGCCAGCTCTAGGAAGAGTCTTGGTGGCTCAAAACTTCTTCCATTTAAGAATGATGGAGGCCACTGTGTCTTCAATGCTGCAGAAATTTTTTAGTACCCTTCCCCAGATCTGTGCCTCGACACAATCCTGTCTCTGAGCTCTACGGACAATTCCTTGAACCTCATAGCTTGGTTTTTGCTCTGGAATGTGCTGTCAACTGTGGGACCTTATAAAGACAGGTGAGCGCCTTTCCAAATCATGTTCAATCAATTGAATTTACCACAGGTGGACTCCAATCAAGTTCTAGAAACATCAAGGATGATCAATAGAAACAGGATGATCAATGGAAACAGGATGATCAATGGAAACAGGATGATCAATGGAAACAGGATGCCCAATGGATACAGGATGCCCAATGGATACAGGATGCCCAATGGATACAGGAAGCCCAATGGATACAGGATGCTCAATGGATACAGGATGCTCAATGGATACAGGATGCCCAATGGATACAGGATGCCCAATGGATACAGGATGCCCAATGGATACAGGATGCTCAATGGATACAGGATGCTCAATGGATACAGGATGCCCAATGGATACAGGATGCTCAATGGATACAGGATGCTCAATGGATACAGGATACTCAATGGAAACAGGATGCTCAATGGAAACAGGATGCTCAATGGAAACAGGATGCTCAATGGAAACAGGATGCTCAATGGAAACAGGATGCTCAATGGATACAGGATGCTCAATGGATACAGGATGCTCAATGGATACAGGATGCTCAATGGATACAGGATGCTCAATGGATACAGGATGCTCAATGGATACAGGATGCTCAATGGATACAGGATACTCAATGGAAACAGGATGCTCAATGGAAACAGGATGCTCAATGGAAACAGGATGCTCAATGGAAACAGGATGCTCAATGGAAACAGGATGCTCAATGGAAACAGGATGCTCAATGGAAACAGGACGCTCAATGGAAACAGGATGGCCAATGGAAACAGGATGCTCAATGGAAACAGGACGCTCAATGGAAACAGGATGGCCAATGGAAACAGGAGGCACCTGAGATCAATTTCCTCAAAGCAAAGGGTCTGAATACTTACGTTAATAAGGTATCTGTTATGTTTAATACATTTGCAAAAAAACAGTTCTTGCTTTGTTATTGTGTGTAGATTGATGAGGGAATCCATTTTAGAACAAGGCTGTAACATAACCAAATGTGGAAATAGTCAAGAGGTCTGAATAATTCTCCTGGACATCTGACTATACTGTTAATGGTTGTCCCTGAGCCAACCAGAGACTCATGAGTCAGAGTTCTAGCACCTATCACACACAGCATCAATGTTTATGTAAAGAGTCTGGGCACTTAATATTCAGGGAGTTGGCATAACTTACCTCTTTGGTGGCGAGTAGACATGACAGGCAGACGGACAGACATGACAGGCAGACGGACAGACATGACAGGCAGACGGACAGACATGACAGGCAGACGGACAGACATGACTGGCAGACGGACAGACATGACTGGCAGACGGACAGACATGACAGGCAGACATGACAGGCAGACATGACAGGCAGACGGACAGACATGACAGGCAGACATGACAGGCAGACGGACAGACATGACAGGCAGACGGACAGACATGACAGGCAGACGGACAGACATGACAGGCAGACGGACAGACATGACAGGCAGACGGACAGACATGACAGGACAGGCAGACATGACAGGCAGACGGACAGACATGACAGGCAGACATGACAGGCAGACGGACAGACATGACAGGCAGACATGACAGGCAGACGGACAGACATGACAGGCAGACATGACAGGCAGACATGACAGGCAGACGGACAGACATGACAGGCAGACATGACAGGCAGACATGACAGGCAGACATGACAGGCAGACGGACAGACATGACAGGCAGACATGACAGGCAGACGGACAGACATGACAGGCAGACATGACAGGCAGACGGACAGACATGACAGGCAGACATGACAGGCAGACGGACAGACATGACAGGCAGACATGACAGGCAGACGGACAGACATGACAGGCAGACGGACAGACATGACAGGCAGACATGACAGGCAGACGGACAGACATGACAGGCAGACGGACAGACATGACAGGCAGACGGACAGACATGACAGGACAGGCAGACATGACAGGCAGACGGACAGACATGACAGGCAGACATGACAGGCAGACGGACAGACATGACAGGCAGACATGACAGGCAGACGGACAGACATGACAGGCAGACATGACAGGCAGACATGACAGGCAGACGGACAGACATGACAGGCAGACATGACAGGCAGACATGACAGGCAGACATGACAGGCAGACGGACAGACATGACAGGCAGACATGACAGGCAGACGGACAGACATGACAGGCAGACATGACAGGCAGACGGACAGACATGACAGGCAGACATGACAGGCAGACGGACAGACATGACAGGCAGACGGACAGACATGACAGGCAGACATGACAGGCAGACGGACAGACATGACAGGCAGACATGACAGGCAGACGGACAGACATGACAGGCAGACGGACAGACATGACAGGCAGACGGACAGACATGACAGGACAGGCAGACATGACAGGCAGACGGACAGACATGACAGGCAGACGGACAGACATGACAGGCAGACATGACAGGCAGACATGACAGGCAGACGGACAGACATGACAGGCAGACGGACAGACATGACAGGCAGACGGACAGACATGACAGGACAGGCAGACATGACAGGCAGACGGACAGACATGACAGGCAGACGGACAGACATGACAGGCAGACATGACAGGCAGACGGACAGACATGACAGGCAGACATGACAGGACAAACGGACACAGACAACAGATGCAGCTCACCGGTTGATGAGGTGGATGAAGTTGAGGATCATCCCACGGGCGGTGTCTGTCATCTCAGAGAGCAGGAGACCATTGATCACCCAGTAGGAGTCCCTGGGAGGAACAGAGAGCAGATCCACCTCACTGTCCCTGGTAAATAATACACACTGGAGGGCTGAGCGGTAAGGTCTCTGAATGAACAGGCCTGTCTGTCCCCTGAGGGCTCTGAGTGGTAAGGTCTCTGAATGAACAGGCCTGTCTGTCCCCCGAGGGCACTGAGTGGTAAGGTCTCTGAATGAACAGGCCTGTCTGTCCCCCGAGGGCACTGAGTGGTAAGGTCTCTGAATGAACAGGCCTGTCTGTCCCCTGAGGGCTCTGAATGGTAAGGTCTCTGAATGAACAGGCCTGTCTGTCCCCTGAGGGCTCTGAGTGGTAAGGTCTCTGAATGAACAGGCCTGTCTGTCCCCTGGGGGCTCTGAGTGGTAAGGTCTCTGAATGAACAGGCCTGTCTGTCCCCTGAGGGCTCTTTTATTAATTTCACCTTTATTTAACCAGGTAGACCAGATCACCTTTATTTAACCAGGTAGACCAGATCACCTTTATTTAACCAGGTAGACCAGATCACCTTTATTTAACCAGGTAGACCAGATCACCTTTATTTAACCAGGTAGACCAGATCACCTTTATTTAACCAGGTTGGCTAGTTGAGAACAAGTTCTCATTTGCAACTGCGACCTTGCCAAGATAAAGCAAAGCAGTGTGACACAGACAACACAGAGTTACACATGGAGTAAACAATAAACAAGTCAATGACACAGCAGAAAAAAATTATCTATATACAGTGTGTGCAAAAGGCATGAGGAGGTAGGCAATAAATAGGCCATAGGAGTGAATAATTACAATTTAGTAGATTAACACTGGAGTGATAAATGATCAGATGATGATGTGCAGGTAGAGATACTGGTGTGCAAAAGAGTAGAAAAGTAAATAAAAACAGTATGGGGATGAGGTAGGTAGATTGGGTGGGCTATTTACAGATGGACTATGTACAGCTGCAGCGATCGGTTAGCTGCTCAGATAGCTGATGTTTAAAGTTGGTGAGGGAAATAAGTCTCCACTTCAGCGATTTTTGCAATTCGTTCCAGTCACTGGCAGCAGAGAACTGGAAGGAAAGGCGGCCAAAGGAGGTGTTGGCTTTGGGGATGATCAGTGAGATACACCTGCTGGAGTGCGTGCTACGGGTGGGTGTTGTTATTGTGACCAGTGAGCTGAGATAAGGCAGAGCTTTACCTAGCATGGACTTGTAGATGACCTGGAGCCAGTGGGTCTGGCGACGAAAATGTAGCGAGAGCCAGCCGACTAGAGCATACAGGTCGCAGTGGTGGGTGGTATAAGGTGATTTGGTAACAAAACGGACGGCACTGTGATAAACTGCATCAAGTTTGCTGAGTAGAATATTGGAAGCTATTTGTAGATGACATCGCCGAAGTCGAGGATCGGTCGGATAGTCAGTTTTACTAGGGTAAGTTTTGCGGCGTGAGTGAGTTTTGCGGCTTTGTTGCAAAATAAAAAGCTGATTCTAGATTTGATTTTGGATTGGAGATGTTTAATATGAGTCTGGAAGGAGAGTTTACAGTCTAGCCAGACACCTGGAGAGCTCTGAGAGGTAAGGTCTCTGAATGAACAAGCCTGTCTGTCCCCATAGAGGGCCAGCATTAGTCAGACCCCCTAACCTGCCCAGTCTTTCCCCATAGAGGGCCAGCATTAGTCAGACCCCCTAACCTGCCCAGTCTTTCCCCATAGAGGGCCAGCATTAGTCAGACCCCCTAACCTGCCCAGTCTTTCCCCATAGAGGGCCAGCATTAGTCAGACCCCCTAACGTGCCCAGTCTGTGTAGCCCTACCCGCTAGCAGTCAGACCCCCTAACGTGCCCAGTCTGTGTATCCCTACCCGCTAGCAGTCAGACCCCCTAACGTGCCCAGTCTGTGTAGCCCTACCCGCTAGCAGTCAGACCCCCTAACGTGCCCAGTCTGTGTAGCCCTACCCGCTAGCAGTCAGACCCCCTAACGTGCCCAGTCTGTGTAGCCCTACCCGCTAGCAGTCAGACCCCCTAACGTGCCCAGTCTGTGTAGCCCTACCCGCTAGCAGTCAGACCCCCTAACGTGCCCAGTCTGTGTAGCCCTACCCGCTAGCAGTCAGACCCCCTAACCTGCCCAGTCTTTCCCCATAGAGGGCCAGCATTAGTCAGACCCCCTAACCTGCCCAGTCTTTCCCCATAGAGGGCCAGCATTAGTCAGACCCCCTAACCTGCCCAGTCTGTGTAGCCCTACCCGCTAGCAGTCAGACCCCCTAACCTGCCCAGTCTGTGTAGCCCTACCCGCTAGCAGTCAGACCCCCTAACCTGCCCAGTCTGTGTAGCCCTACCCGCTAGCAGTCAGACCCCCTAACGTGCCCAGTCTGTGTAGCCCTACCCGCTAGCAGTCAGACCCCCTAGCGTGCCCAGTCTGTGTAGCCCTACCCGCTAGCAGTCAGACCCCCTAACGTGCCCAGTCTGTGTAGCCATACCCACTAGCAGTCAGACCCCCTAACGTGCCCAGTCTGTGTAGCCCTACCCGCTAGCAGTCAGACCCTTTGGTAGGCCTGGCTATAGCTTGGGCTGTGACCTGCCACGCTCAAAACCCTGGATGACACCAAACATATAGACACTGAATTGGACAGGAGAGACCTCAGAAAGGACACGTTTCAATCATTAATCTATTTACAACCAAGCAGCATCTATTTGGCCAGATGGGTTCCTCAGTTGACCCTCCCTTTCTGCTATAGCATCCCTGGGTTGACCTCCCTTTCTGCTATAGCGTCCCTGGGTTGACCTCCCTTTCTGCTATAGCATCCCTGGGTTGACCTCCCTTTCTGCTATAGCATCCCTGGGTTGACCTCCCTTTCTGCTATAGCGTCCCTGGGTTGACCTCCCTTTCTGCTATAGCGTCCCTGGGTTGACCTCCCTTTCTGCTATAGCGTCCCTGGGTTGACCTCCCTTTCTGCTATAGCGTCCCTGGGTTGACCTCCCTTTCTGCTATAGCGTCCCTGGGTTGACCTCCCTTTCTGCTATAGCATCCCTGGGTTGACCTCCCTTTCTGCTATAGCATCCCTGGGTTGACCTCCCTTTCTGCTATAGCATCCCTGGGTTGACCTCCCTTTCTGCTATAGCATCCCTGGGTTGACCTCCCTTTATGCTATAGCATCCCTGGGTTGACCTCCCTTTATGCTATAGCAACCCTGGGTTGACCTCCCTTTATGCTATAGCAACCCTGGGTTGACCTCCCTTTCTGCTATAGCAACCCTGGGTTGACCTCCCTTTCTGCTATAGCATCCCTGGGTTGACCTCCCTTTCTGCTATAGCATCCCTGGGGTGCCAGATGGGTTGACCTCCCTTTCTGCTATAGCATCCCTGGGTTGACCTCCCTTTCTGCTATAGCATCCCTGGGGTGCCAGATGGGTTGACCTCACTTTCTGCTATAGCATCCCTGGGGTGCTCCAGGCAAGCTCAATCAATCCCAGATAAAGTATTTGAAAATGATTTTAAATAGTATTTGAACCAAGGTCTGCTATATGCAGACAGAGCAGTACAGAGAGAGTGACAGCTTCACTGACCAGTAGTACAGCTCCCTGAAGCGTCCTCCAGGCACGACAAAAGGATGGGGGGTGAAGATCTGAGAGTACTGTTCTGGGTGGGCCAAAGCATCACTACTGATCTGGTACACACACACAATAGAGTTCACGTTAGCACTGCTCTGGTACACACACACACACAATAGAGTTCACGTTAGCACTGCTCTAGTACACACACACACACACAATCATTGTTGACTACCGCATCATAGATCACACTTTTCTCCAGCTTATTTCAAAAAGGGGTGTGGCAGATTTCAAAACTCTTCAGCAAAGGACCACAGAGGAAGGAAAGAGGCTCGGTGGGAGATCTGTCTCCCTCCAGCAGGGGGCGATATGTTGTTTCTCCCTCCAAGCAAGGAGCTGTTGTATGGAGGTCAATGAATTGTATGGAGGTGTTGAATTTGGTCAAAAATAAAAGTGAATGGTATATATTTGCTGCGTGAGGTTTATTTGCTTGAATAGATGTTCTGTAATATTTAAGTAGTTTTGAGTGTTCTGATATAAGTAGGACATGTGACATCCCAGCCACTTGGAGAGAAAAACACTTCATATCAGAGTTCTCTCCAGATAGCTATGCATGTTCAGAGCATGAGGTTAGTAGTATCTCTCCTTTCAATACAGGCGGTTGACGTCAACAACCCACAGCGAATATTCAGAAAAGGATTTACAATAATGAAATGTATCCACCAATCCAAAGACAGGATAGACGGGAGCTAGACAGTCCGCCGTGCCGCTTTGTGGACGACTCCCACTGTTACGGGGGAGAGACATCTTGTTAGCGTATCCATCGTCTCTAGAGGACTCCGATACACTTGTGCATCATCCTGTGTCAATTTGTTAGTAGGCAAATGAAAGACGGTAAATCCCCTCCTCCTCCTCCTCCTAGTCTACTTTAGGCCAGGAAGCACAAGCGTATCCTGCCGCTGAAAAGTTTGGAAATCTGCCACACCCCCCCTTTGAATTAGCTTTTGTTTCGTCAGAAAAACATGCACTCATTTAAAACGATATGCTACTTATCATTCTAATCTATGAATTGTCTTGCACAACTGACTTAATGTGTTTTGAACACTTTTGAAGAAAGTCTAAGGTAATGAAGCGGAGTGGGCCTGGATGGTTATGGGCTTGTTTGGAATGAGAAGATTCTCGTTCTCCGCTCGCGAGCCATTAGTGCAACTGGCATTAACGGGTGGATCCCACAGTTGCACTAATGGCTCGCGAGCGGAGAACAAGAATCTTCTCATTTCAGACAAGCGCATAACCATCCAGACTCACTCCCCTTCATTACCTTAGACTTTCTTCAAAAGGAGGTGACAGAGGACGTAGGAGGTGAGTAAATCTAGCTGATAGGGTTTATCTATGAGATCACCTTTCTCCCAAGAGACTTCCACAGATGGTGCAGCTTCTCGGCCCAGCTACGCAGTTCTGCATCTGCTATTCCAGCCAGGAACTGTGGGCTGCACACAGAACATGACTTGTATTGAATAGAACATACTACCTTCTTGAGTCCAAAATGGCACACTATTCCCTACAGAGTGCACTACTTATAGGGAAGAGAGAGACATTTTGGACTCATAACATTTCACGCCTCAGTGTGGTCAGGATCAATCAGAATGATTGGCTCTCACTTGTCATGCCAGTCAGGTGGGGACCACGGCGCAAACTCTTTCCCTGGTTCGTCAAAGTACTTGTGAAGGAAGTCTCTCAGTACAGCAGGCGGGACAGAGTTTGGATCTCCGTGTGTCAGGTTGTGAAACGCTGTCAGGATAATATCTGAGGGTATGAAGGGAGGTGATTAGGTGTGTGGAGAGATAGGAGTGATCTCTGATCCTAGATCAGTACTCCTACTCTGACGATTCATGAATAATCTTTATTTAATCTGTAATCTTTATTTTGTATAATTTTCAGTCACATGACTTCCTTAAAGGTTTCAGAAGTCTAAAAGTTCAACCTGATCCTTTATCAACAATCCTACTGAGAAGCTTGATAAATACGGCCCCAGTCCTCAAGCAAAGAAACAGCAGACATTGGAGGCACAACGCCTGTTTTGGGACTGATTCCCCTACGAGACTTACCAGGGGCTGACTGATTCCCCTACGAGACTTACCAGGGGCTGACTGATTCCCCTACGAGACTTACCAGGGGCTGACTGATTCCCCTACGAGACTTACCAGGGGCTGACTGATTCCCCTACGAGACTTACCAGGGGCTGACTGATTCCCCTACGAGACTTACCAGGGGCTGACTGATTCCCCTACGAGACTTACCAGGGGCTGACTGATTCCCCTACGAGACTTACCAGGGGCTGACTTCAGCTTCATATCCACAAAGTGCTTGTCATCATCAAACAGTTTGGCGGTCTGAACCTGCCTCAGGATGTCCCCATAACAGTAGATCTCACTGAGGAGTTAATCATTAAATAAAATGTTATCTGGATGACAGGTTAAACACCCATAAAATAGCCTGCATCAAACCGATATTACAGAGGATGCAGGTCTATATCAAATGTTTTATTTAAAATCCCAATCAAGTCCAATTTCTCAGGACTGTGTTAATGTTAAATCAGAACGCCATGCATCAAACCGATATTACAGAAGATGAAGGTCTAAATCAAATTTTACATTTAAAATCCCAATCAAGTCCAATTTCTCAGGACTGTGTTAATGTTTAAGCCTCTTTGAATAGAGCAAATCCAACCTCACAGACATTCTGCTGAGTTCTATCAGAACGCCATGCATCAAACCCGAGTCATAAACACACTTCCCCAGGAACCAAAGTTCAGCTTTCGAATAACAGAGCAACATGGTTCAAGATCATTCATAATAGGTTCATAAAAGAGCCACCCCCCCCAAAGAAGTCAACGTAGCAAAAATGTTTACCTGTCACAAGGTGGAGGCAAGGCACACGAGTAGAGAGGACAGAGGAACAGCACCAAACAGAGGCACAAACACATGACTGCCGCTAGAAACCCTCTCATGTTTAGAAGGAACTCAAAAGCAAAAGGGCGAGGAGCCCCAGCACTTATCTGGAATTACATTCAGGTCAAAGGGCACATTGTCGATCACGTAACACATTCCCTATCCAATTGAAGGAGGGGAAATAACAGGAAGAGATCCCTTACAGTTACAGCGGTCCTGAGCGCTAATGTCCGTCCCAAATGGAGATGAGCGATTGGTGCTTTTTAAAAAGGTCGGTTTCAGTTCAATTATTACAAGATGTATATTTAAATACACAATGTTAGTGTGTTTAAAGTTAAATACACAACGCATTATGAAGGTTGAACGCTGTATCACAGAATAAAATAAGTCCCATGGTAGTAGTGAGTGACTGCTCATTACGTAACCATCATTAACTCACGTTAGTTTAATAAAATATTTCAGTGTACGTTTATTTGATGCCCGATTTCATCCCAAGTCATCTGATCTCTATAGAGCTGCTGTCTACACGGTCATGACAAAAAAAACAATTTGCTCCAAAATAAAGCCTACTTTTAAGACTGCTGAATACCAAACTATCAATCACTCGTGTAGATGATGTATTTTCAGGTAGAGATCCCTCTTGATCACACATTCTTCAGTCTCTTACGTAGCAGGCATAAAAGAAACAGACTGGACAAATAGGAACGCAATGGATTATGGTCATTGTAGTTAATTACCATGCTTTCTTGACTAAACTGGAAGGCGCTTCACGTTGTTTTAATCCGGTATTGAACACCGTATATTCAGTCTTAAATTTGATTTATTTACATTTTTAGGTTGGATTAGGAACGACCACAGTCATGGTTCTCACCAGTTTCAAGAGAAAATACTACTTCCACTAAATTGTAGAAGTTAATAGAAACAAATCAATAGATTAAAGTGATAATTTGGGATTTTGGCAATGAGGCCCTTTATCTATACCTCCCCAGAGTCTGAGGAGCTTGATATAATTTATAGAAATGGTATCCACAAGTTCACCTGACTCCGGGGAAGTATACCAATGAGGCCCTTTATCTATACCTCCCCAGAGTCTGAGGAGCTTGATATAATTTATAGAAATGGTATCCACAAGTTCACCTGACTCCGGGGAAGTATACCAATGAGGCCCTTTATCTATACCTCCCCAGAGTCTGAGGAGCTTGATATAATTTATAGAAATGGTATCCACAAGTTCACCTGACTCCGGGGAAGTATACCAATGAGGCCCTTTATCTATACCTCCCCAGAGTCTGAGGAGCTTGATATAATTTATAGAAATGGTATCCACAAGTTCACCTGACTCCGGGGAAGTATACCAATGAGGCCCTTTATCTATACCTCCCCAGAGTCTGAGGAGCTTGATATAATTTATAGAAATGGTATCCACAAGTTCACCTGACTCCGGGGAAGTATACCAATGAGGCCCTTTATCTATACCTCCCCAGAGTCTGAGGAGCTTGATATAATTTATAGAAATGGTATCCACAAGTTCACCTGACTCCGGGGAAGTATATCAAGGGTTTTAGTTGCCAAAATGCCACGGTAATCCTTGAAGAAATAGAAACAGGAAACAGAAGGATTTCAGTGAGCTTTATTTTTTTTAACCAAAAGTGTCATTTCTGATTTGAACCATCAGGACATGTCCACAACACAGAAGACATTTATTTATCATTTAAACACAGCTCCACTGAGAAACAGCCAATTCCAAAAAATTAAATGCTTTCTTTCACTTGAATTTAGTTTTGAATTTAACAAACTTCTAATCCAACTGACATCGAGTTACAAAATAAAAATGGCCAAAATTTAAGGGAACAAGTTGTCTACCCAGAACCTTGCTTGTGGATATTCTGATTGTTTAAATATCCTAACATAAGACCCCCCCCCCCCCCCCCCCCCGGGACACATCCATCCCACCCTGAAATAAAACTGACACATCTAGTCAGAGGGATCCGCCACGGCATCCAAATGGAATCCTACTCCCTACATAGCGCACTACTAACATAGACCTCTGGTCTAAAGTAGTGCACTATATAGGGAATAGGGTGCCATTTAAGACTTGATAAGGTCTCCTCTCCAACCCTCCCTGACATGCTAGTGATCTTACAAGACAACATTTCCCAACAATAGTGTACAACCCTGTCCAGAACCAATCCCTGGCTTCCTCCTAGTTGTACATCTTGACAGAACGATGTAGATTTAACGTGAAGCTCCACCCCCAAACAGCTACAGAGCTTCACTTACACCTGTTCTGTCAGACCTGCACAAGGGTAGAGGAGAGCCTGGTCCAAGAGCTGTTTCTGCCCTGGCCCTACTCATCACTCCAAAACCTCAACTCCGTAAGGAGTTGGAATGGGCAGGAACAGACTGCCAACCAGGCTAGCGCCGAGGGGGGTACGGTTAGGGGTTGATTCTGGAGGGGGACGTGGCGTCACATCAAGGGAGGTGTTACCGATGCATCAGGGCAGCTTGTAGTAACCCTCCCACCCCAAAATAAAAACCCTTGAAGGAGGAGACCATTTCCTGGTGTATCATATATCCAATTGAAATGAATCTTTAAAAAAAAAAAAAAAAAAAGCAAGATGCTCCTCGTCTCCTCCTTCAAGATGAGAAACCCCACTCCACTGGGAGGGACAGCCACAACCAATCACAGTAGAGTTATGGTAAAATGAGAGCATGTCAGAGGTTGCTTGCCAAATAGCACCCCAATTATTTATGTAGTGCACTACATTTTACCAGAGCCCTATGGCTTGTGCACCAGGACTAGGGGACTAGGACAGATGGTCTAGGGGACTAGGACAGATGGTCTAGGGGACTAGGACAGATGGTCTAGGGGACTAGGACAGATGGTCTAGGACAGATGGACTAGGAGACTAGGACAGATGGACTAGGGGATGGGCTGTGGCTACAGCTGCCAGTGGGGCTGAAAAATACAGTAAATATAAAACCAGGCAGCTGCCAAAGTGCCTGTGGTTTGACCCCTGTTCTCTCATCTAGTCACGTTAAATGTGTAACGCCCTTCCCGCAGTGGCCCACCCTTTCCAATATAAACCATCCCAAAAGCTAGATGCGTTTTATTCTGGGTCTACAATAGACCAGAGAAAACAGGGGTCACAGTCCCAACCAATGAGAAAGCAGAAAGACCACAGCATGTACATTCTCCCAACACTGTAGTTCAACTTGGTACAGCTTGAATTTCTTTTTGACAACAGCATGTAGAGACACATTTGTAGACATCCAATATTTGTCATTGGAAAAGAGAAACAGAAAGAGCATCTCACCATCTTGTTTTCAGGGATCCCCAAAGCAACATGGAACAGCTAAACACAACCTGAACAGAGGTTGATCTGGGGAAAGTTTAGAAAATACAACACCAAAAGCCATGACCGCCCCCTCCCCCCCTTATGGCCAAGAGACACCCCTCCCAATCCCCCCCACCCCCCCCCCCCCTCATGGCCAAGAGACACCCCTCCCAATCCCCCCACCCCCCCCCCCCCCCCTCATGGCCAAGAGACACCCCTCCCAATCCCCCCCCCCCTCTCATGGCCAAGAGACATCCCTCCCAATCCCCCCCCCCCCCTCATGGCCAAGAGACATCCCTCCCAATCCCACCCCCCCCCCTCTCATGGCCAAGAGACACCCCCCCCCCCCCCCCCTCATGGCCAAGAGAGACACCCCCCCCCTCATGGCCAAGAGACACCCCCCCCCCCCCCCCCCTCATGGCCAAGAGACACACCCCCCCCCTCATGGCCAAGAGACACCCCCCCCCCCCCCCCCCTCATGGCCAAGAGACACCCCTCCCCCCCTCATGGCCAAGAGACACCCCTCCCCCCCCTCATGGCCAAGAGACACCCCTCCCAAACCCCCTCCCCAGGAGATACCACCCCCCCCAGGGCTAGAAGACATCATTTCCACCCCCACCCCCCCAGGAGATACCACCGTCCTCCCCAGGGCCAGAAGACAGCCCCCTCCCCAGGAGATACCACCGTCCCCCTCCTCCCCAGGGCCAGAAGACACTCCCCCCCCCCTCACCAGGGCCAGAAGACAATCCCCCCCCCCTCACCAGGGCCAGAAGACAATCCCCCCCCCCTCACCAGGGCCAGAAGACAATCCCCCCCCCCTCCCCAGGCCCAGAAGACAATCCCCCCCCCCTCCCCAGGGCCAGAAGACACCCCCCCTCCCCAGGGCCAGAAGACACCCCCCCTCCCCAGGGCCAGAAGACACCCCCCCTCCCCAGGGCCAGAAGACACCCCCCCTCCCCAGGGCCAGAAGACACCCCCCCTCCCCAAGGGCCAGAAGACACCCCCACCCCCCTCCCCAGGGCCAGAAGACACCCCCACCCCCCCCTCCCCAGGGCCAGAAGACACCCCCACCCCCCCTCCCCAGGGCCAGAAGACACCCCCACCCCCCCCTCCCCAGGGCCAGAAGACACCCACCCCCCCCTCCCAGGGCCAGAAGACACCCCCACCCCCCCTCCCCAGGGCCAGAAGACACCCCCACCCCCCCTCCCCAGGGCCAGAAGACACCCCCACCCCCCCTCCCCAGGGCCAGAAGACACCCCCACCCCCCCTCCCCAGGGCCAGAAGACACCCCCACCCCCCTCCCCAGGGCCAGAAGACACCCCCACCCCCCCTCCCCAGGGCCAGAAGACACCCCCACCCCCCCTCCCCAGGGCCAGAAGACACCCCCACCCCCCTCCCCAGGGCCAGAAGACACCCCCACCCCCCCTCCCCAGGGCCAGAAGACACCCCCACCCCCCTCCCCAGGGCCAGAAGACACCCCCACCCCCCCTCCCCAGGGCCAGAAGACACCCCCACCCCCCCTCCCCAGGGCCAGAAGACACCCCCACCCCCCTCCCCAGGGCCAGAAGACACCCCCACCCCCCTCCCCAGGGCCAGAAGACACCCCCACCCCCCCTCCCCAGGGCCAGAAGACACCCCCACCCCCCCTCCCCAGGGCCAGAAGACACCCCCACCCCCCTCCCCAGGGCCAGAAGACACCCCCCACCCCCCTCCCCAGGGCCAGAAGACACCCCCACCCCCCCTCCCCAGGGCCAGAAGACACCCCCACCCCCTCCCCAGGCCAGAAGACACCCCCACCCCCCCTCCCCAGGGCCAGAAGACACCCCCACCCCCCTCCCCAGGGCCAGAAGACACCCCCACCCCCCTCCCCAGGGCCAGAAGACACCCCCACCCCCCCTCCCCAGGGCCAGGAGACACCCCACCCCCCTCCCCAGGGCACCCCCACCCCCCTCCCCAGGGCCAGGAGACACCCCCACCCCCCTCCCCAGGGCCAGGAGACACCCCCACCCCCCTCCCCAGGGCCAGGAGACACCCCTCCCCCAAGAGACACCCCTCCCACTCCTCCCCCCAAGAGACACCCCTCCCACTCCTCCCCCCAAGAGACACCCCTCCCACTCCTCCCCCCAAGAACACCCCTCCCCCCCCCAAGAGACACTCCTCCCACCCCTCCCCCCAAGAGGCACCCCTCCCACCAAGAGACACCCCACCCCCCTAGGGCCAAAAGACCATCCCCCATCCCAGGGCCAGAAGACCCCCCCCCCCCAGGAGACACTACCACCCCACCCCCCAGGGCCAGAAGACACCACCACCCCACTCCCCTCCCCAGGAATCCTTCAAGGCTTTCACCTTAACTAGGCTCAGCCAGGGATCTTCACCCAACTCTGGTGTAAAGAGGGCAATACATGGTTTTTAATACCTCCCAAACTGCAAGTCTATTATCCTCCGGTTTAGGGTTAAAACAAAATGAAACACTAAGCACATCTGTGGTCCAGCGGGCTGGTTTCAGTACAGGGAGGGCCTAGCAGTCGGTGTGTTGGCCCGTTACCATAATAACTCACTGAAACGCAGTCCGTCCACACCACCAAGGATTTCACTTCATATTGTACAACACAACCCAAAAACTGGTGTGTAATTCAAACCAGATGACTTGCGTGATGCACAGGAAACACTTTTTTCCCTGCTACATTGAAGGGGTCTGATGGTTTGTTCAGATACAAAGCCACTGTTTAACTTAAGGGAAGAAAGATACAAAACGTATAATGTTGTCTAATACTTGCAGCTATGGTGACGTCCCCATTGCCGATCACACAGACCAACCTAACAGCTAGAGTGTAGATCAGATACCCATTCATATACATCACTCCTCAGAGACAATCTGAGCTGCACTGCAGCAAGTCACTTCAACTACATGATACAATATTCATTTACCTTTTGTTTTTATAATAATAATAATTAATAATAATAATAATAATAACAGTCACTCTCTTTGCAGGGATTGTGGGAGTGGCTTGTTGAGTCAGTCGAAGGAGGAAAGGCTGGTGATCAAAATAACATTATGATGCTCTGATCCTTATTCCCACCTGTCTAGAGGGACATCCTGTCAACACTGGAAGGAAAATAGAGGAATATTATTTCAACAATAAATCTAAACTTAATGTAACAGGGTTGAACAACTGCATTGTTTATCAAATGTCAAGGGTGAAACTGTAGTTCGATCCGTGCTTCGGCTAAAAGCACAAGGAACACATTTCATACACAATGTGACAATTAAAATGGTCGTAGACTACATCAGAGTGCTCTTCTAGAAATCAGAACTTCACTGACTAAACAGGCCATCGTTGCAGCTCATTCTGTGAAAGGGGGTTTGAGTAGAAAGGGAAAAAATATAATCTCCAGTCCTTGATCAGATTCAAAACTTAAAAGATGCATCAGCTCACATCGTCATCCTCAACATGTCAACCAGCCTTTTAAACTTGTTTTTAAAACAATCTATTAAAAATGAAATCAAGTATTTACAAAGTGTACAGGGTGCCAAGATGGTTTAGCTGTGGCACATCAAGGAGAATAAAGTGGAGTGACCAACTGCCCACCCAGAAGAACGTCAAACTGCAACAGGAACAACACCCATTTCTTCTCGTTTGCATCGCACGGTAGATAGGTAAGTCCTCCCGAACAGGAAGGAACCCCCGGAGAGTCCGGGGAGGGTGGAGCTACTTAACGTTCCAGTTCTAGAATAGATCAGTTCTTAGTGTTCTGATTGTGAAGCTCGAGGGGGAGGAACGTTAGGATTCTAATGAACTAGTCTGCACTCTGGCTGCGTTCTAATAGGAGCCTCTAAACATCCTGCTCCTTGAGCTGTCATCTTCATCCAGGGGCTTTCTCTGCCGTGGATTCTCTTCATATAGTCGTCAATATTCTGGGGACCTGCAGCCAAGCCAGCAGCAGATCATATTTCATCCACCCTCCATCCAACTATAGAAAAACGGCCTAAACCTTGATGCAATGTGTCTTACTGAACATCAAAAGTGGTAGGATGGGTGTTGATTCAATGTGCGGAACATAAAGTGATGTTATGTGATGAGTAACACCGTGGGTGGACGGATGTTTCCACACAGACGGAGAACGGGTTATTACTTCAGAACAAGCTGCTTGTTAAGGCACTTCATACAAAGAGCTACAAACAAAAGGACAACATAAAGGAGGTGGATAGGAAAGGAAGTAGGTAGAGGGAGGGGGCCAGGGGGGGAGGGAGGGAGGGGGCCAGGGAGGGAGGGGCCAGGGACGGGAGGGGGCCAGGGAGGGAGGGGGCCAGGGAGGGAGGGGGCCAGGGAGGGAGGGGGCCAGGGAGGGAGGGGGCCAGGGAGGGAGGGGGCAAGGAAGGAAGGAAGGAAGGAAGGAAGGAAGGAAGGAAGGAGGGGGCCAGGAGGAAGGAGGCAGGGAGGAGGCAGGGAGGAAGGAAGGAAGGAGGAGGCAGGGAGGAGGCAGGGAGGAGGCAGGGAGGAGGCAGGGAGGAGGCAGGGAGGAGGCAGGGAGGAGGCAGGGAGGAGGCAGGGAGGAGGCAGGGAGGAGGCAGGGAGGAGGCAGGGAGGAGGCAGGGAGGGGTCAGGGAGGGGTCAGGGAGGGGCAGGAGGGGCAGGGAGGGAGGGGCAGGGAGGGAGGGGCAGGGAGGGAGGGGCAGGGAGGAGCCAGGGAGAGAGGGAGGGAGGAGCCAGGGAGAGAGGGAGGGAGGGGCCAGGGAGAGAGGGAGGGAGGAGCCAGGGAGAGAGGGAGGGAGGGGCCAGGGAGAGAGGGAGGGAGGGGCCAGGGAGAGAGGGAGGGAGGGGCCAGGGAGAGAGGGAGGGAGGGGCCAGGGAGAGAGGGAGGGAGGGGCCAGGGAGAGAGGGAGGGAGGGGCCAGGGAGAGAGGGAGGAGGGGCCAGGGAGAGAGGGAGGGAGGGGCCAGGGAGGGAGGGAGGGAGGAGGGGCAGGGAGGAGGGAGGGAGGAAGGGGCAGGGAGGAGGGAGGGAGGAGGGGCAGGGAGGAGGGGAGGGAGGAAGGGGCAGGGAGGGAGGGAGGGGCAGGGAGGGAGGGAGGGGCAGGGAGGGAGGGAGGGGCAGGGAGGGAGGGAGGGGCAGGGAGGGAGGGAGGGGCAGGGAGGGAGGGAGGGGCAGGGAGGGAGGGAGGGGCAGGGAGGGAGGGAGGGGCAGGGAGGAGGGAGGGAGGGAGGGGCAGGGAGGAGGGAGGGAGGGAGGGGCAGGGAGGAGGGAGGGAGGGAGGGGCAAGGAGGAAGGGAGGGGCAGGGAGGAGGGGAGGGGCAGGGAGGAGGGAGGGAGGGGCAGGGAGGAGGGAGGGAGGGGCAGGGAGGGAGGGAGGGGCAGGGAGGAGGGAGGGAGGGGCAGGGAGGAGGGAGGGAGGGGCAGGGAGGAGGGAGGGAGGGGCAGGGAGGAGGGAGGGAGGGGCAGGGAGGGGGGAGGGGCAGGGAGGAGGGAGGGAGGAGGGGCAGGGAGGAGAGAGCCGGGGGGGTAAGTGCTAACTGGCAGGCAGTGCTCAGGGTAGATTGGAGCAGGAGAAAGATGGAAATGATCAAATCCATTTCCATTGAAAGACAGTTCTCCACGTTCCCTGCCTTCCTCCTCCCAGTACTGTGGGAGTTAGTAGTCGTAGTCTTCAGTGCATCGCAGCAGAGAGAGGACCCTAGAACAGGGACATCATGAGTTCCTCTGCAGGTTTGTTGTCCCTCACAGATCGTACACGTTTCCATGAGGTGGCACCCAAAAAACAGGAAGGAAGACCGACAGACGGGAAGTTAGATATCCAACAACAAGAAAAAAAAGACAAAAAAAAAAATAGTCCAGGACACAGAAGGGAACGTAACATCAGAAGGGAGGGGCGACGGGGACGGGGGTCTCATCTGATCTGCAGAGGAGACAAACAGTATAGCTGTTGTGTTTAGTAGTCAAACAAACATTTATCCTCCTGCTTTCAGTGAGTACAAACGATCTCAAACCCATGAACATGTTTAGTAGCTGACATTTTACTACAAAAAAATACATGTCAATCTCAAAGAACTTGTCCAGTTACATAAATACGGTCCGCCTCCGCCTCCCATCTCGCTTGACGTTTTAGAAGGACACATTCTGAAAACTATTCGATGTCAAAATAAAAAAAATGGCTTGATAAAATAAATGTGATTGAAGAGAGAGTTTCACCTCTGTTCGTCCTCCACCTCACAGCTTGACCTCTCCGTTCTCACTGTGGTACTCTGCTACGTACAGGCTCTTGTCTATGCTGCCGGGGATGGGTCTGATCTCTGTTCCCAGCTGCTCCTCAATGCCCTTCAGATTGAAGCGGTCGTCGTATGTGATCAGGTTGATGGCCAGACCCAGGTGACCAAAACGACCTGAGGGGGTGGAGTAGTCGAGGTTAAAACTGCCGAGACCTCCTTCAAATGACATTTATTAAGTCCCGCTTGAGGAAAGCCAAGGTTCTCACCAGATCTGCCGATGCGATGCAGGTACGTCTCGCCCAGCTTGGGGAAGTCAAAGTTGATCACCACATTCACCGCCTGAATGTCGATACCTCTTGTGAAGAGGTCTGTGCAGACCAGATTCCGGCAGAGCCCGTTTCTGAAGTCGTGGAACACTCTGTTACGGTGCTCCTGTAAAGAGACAGACAAATAGACGAGTGGTTTTCAGACTAACTTAACCATGGAGATGTTGGGTCGGGTAAAAACAGAATGAAAGACTGGGGCCCGAGCCTGGTCAACGCAAAGACTGGGGCCCGAGCCTGGTCAACGCAAAGACTGGGGCCCGAGCCTGGTCAACGCAAAGACTGGGGCCCGAGCCTGGTCAACGCAAAGACTGGGGCCCGAGCCTGGTCAACGCAAAGACTGGGGCCCGAGCCTGGTCAACGCAAAGACTGGGGCCCGAGCCTGGTCAACGCAAAGACTGGGGCCCGAGCCTGGTCAACGCAAAGACTGGGGCCCGAGCCTGGTCAACGCAAAGACTGGGGCCCGAGCCTGGTCAACGCAAAGACTGGGGCCCGAGCCTGGTCAACGCAAAGACTGGGGCCCGAGCCTGGTCAACGCAAAGACTGGGGCCCGAGCCTGGTCAACGCAAAGACTGGGGCCCGAGCCTGGTCAACGCAAAGACTGGGGCCCGAGCCTGGTCAACGCAAAGACTGGGGCCCGAGCCTGGTCAACGCAAAGACTGGGGCCCGAGCCTGGTCAACGCAAAGACTGGGGCCCGAGCCTGGTCAACGCAAAGACTGGGGCCCGAGCCTGGTCAACGCAAAGACTGGGGCCCGAGCTGAGCCATCTCATCAGCCCTGAGCATTAACCAGAGGTAAACAAGCTGACATCTGATCAACAGCTATGAGGCATCCCAAATGGCCCCCTATTCTATAAATAGTGCACTACCCATAGGGCTTCTGGTCTAAAGTAGTGCACTACCCATAGGGCTTCTGGTCTAAAGTAGTGCACTACCCATAGGGCTTCTGGTCTAAAGTAGTGCACTACGTAGGGTCCATTTGGGATGCTAAGCTTAGTCAGCTGCTCCTGGGGTAGTGAGGAGGCAGTAGAGACTAGGACCTGGGCTGACCTGTCTCATCTTGGCATGAATGTAGAAACACGAGTAGCCCAGCTGAGATATCTTCTTGGCCAGCAGCTCCACCCTCTGAGACGAGTTACAGAAGATTATAGACTGGTTGATCTGGAGCTGAGTGGAGAGAGAGGAAACAGATTATAGACTGGTTGATGTGGAGCTGAGTGGAGAGAGAGGAAACAGATTATAGACTGGTTGGTGTAGAGAGGAAACAGATTATAGACTGGTTGATGTGGAGCTGAGTGGAGAGGGAGGAAACAGATTATAGACTGGTTGATGTGGAGCTGAGTGGAGAGAGAGGAAACAGATTATAGACTGGTTGATCTGGAGCTGAGTGGGGAGACAGGAAACAGATTATAGACTGGTTGATGTGGAGCTGAGTGGAGAGAGAGGAAACAGATTATAGACTGGTTGATCTGGAGCTGAGTGGGGAGACAGGAAACAGATTATAGACTGGTTGATGTGGAGCTGAGTGGAGAGAGAGGAAACAGATTATAGACTGGTTGATCTGGAGCTGAGTGGGGAGACAGGAAACAGATTATAGACTGGTTGATGTGGAGCTGAGTGGAGAGAGAGGAAACAGATTATAGACTGGTTGATTTGGAGCTGAGTGGGGAGACAGGAAACAGATTATAGACTGGTTGATGTGGAGCTGAGTGGAGAGAGGAAACATTATATTTGAATAGACATACAAGTATACACACAGTGGCTTCAGGAAGTATTCACACCCCTTGAATTTTCACCTTTTGTTTTGTTAAAGCCTGAATTTAAAATGAATTAAGTTGAGATGCACAAACGGACACGTTTTCATTTTAGGCCTAAACACATTTTTATTTATTTCACCTTTATTTAACCAGGTAGGCTAGTTGAGAACAAGTTCTCATTTGCAACTGCGACCTGGCCAAGATAAAGCATAGCAGTGTGAACAGACAACAGAGTTACATGGAGTAAACAATTAACAAGTCAATAACACAGTAGAAGAAAGGGGAGTCTATATACATTGTGTGCAAAAGGCATGAGAAGGTAGGCAAATAATTACAATTATGCAGATTAACACTGGAGTGATAAATGATCAGATGGTCATGTACAGGTAGAGATATTGGTGTGCAAAAGAGCAGAAAAATAAATAAATAAAAACAGTATGGGGATGAGGTAGGTGAAAATGGGTGGGCTATTTACCGATAGACTATGTACAGCTGCAGCGATCGGTTAGCTGCTCAGATAGCTGATGTTTGAAGTTGGTGAGGGAGATAAGTCTCCACTTCAGCGATTTTTGCAATTGGTTCCAGTCACAGACAGCAGAGAACTGGAACGAAAGGCGGCCAAATGAGGTGTTGGCTTTAGGGATGATCAGTGAGATACACCTGCTGGAGCGCGTGCTACGGATGGGTGTTGCCATCGTAACCAGTGAACTGAGATAAAGCGGAGCTTTACCTAGCATGGACTTGTAGATGACCTGGAGCCAGTGGGTCTGGCGACGAATATGTAGCGAGGGCCAGCCGACTAGAGCATACAAGTCGCAGTGGTGGGTGGTATAAGGTGCTTTAGCGACAAAACGGATGGCACTGTGATAAACTGCATCCAGTTTGCCGAGTAGAGTATTGGAAGCAATTTTGTAGATGACATCGCCGAAGTCGAGGATCGGTAGGATAGTCAGTTTTACTAGGGTAAGTTTGGCGGCGTGAGTTAAGGAGGCTTTGTTGCGGAATAGAAAGCCGACTCTTGATTTGATTGATATGGGTCTGGAAGGAGAGTTTGACCTGACAGCTGACACAGCTGCACAAGCTGCACCATCGAGAGCATCCTGATTGGTTGCATCACCGCTTGGTATGAATAAAAAATATTATAGACCAGGTGGTGTCAGACACTAAGAATTGTCATAGACCTCTCTACTAACCCACGGCAAGCGGTACCAGAGCGCCAAGTTTAGGTCCCAAAGGGTTATCAGCGTCAACTCCCAAAGCCATAAGACTCCTGAACAGTTAATCAATTGTCCACACTCCCATTTTTCTGCTGCTGCTACTACTACTACTGTTTATCGTCCATGCATAGTCACTTACCTCTACCTACATATTACCTCAGCTAACCTGTAACTCTGTACCGGTGCCCCCTGTACATAGCCTCCACATTGACTCTGTACCGGTACACCCTGTATATAGCCTCCACATTGACTCTGTACCAGTACACCCTGTATGTAGCCTCCACATTGTACTGGTACCCCCTGTATATAGCCTCCACATAGACTCTGTACCGGTACCCCCTGTATATAGCCTCCACATTGACTCTGTACCAGTACCCCCTGTATATAGCCTCCACATTGACTCTGTACCGGTGGCCCCTGTATATAGCCTCCACATTGACTCTGTACCGTAATACCCTGTATATAGCCTCCACATTGACTCTGTACCAGTACCCCTTGTATATAGCCTCCACATTGACTCCGTACCGGTACCCCCTGTATATAGCCTCCACATTGACTCTGTACCGTAACACCCTGTATATAGCCTCCACATTGACTCTGTACCGTAATTCCCTGTATATAGCCTCCACATTGACTCTGTACCGGTATCCCCTGTATATAGCCTCCACATTGACTCTGTACCGGTACCCCCTGTATATAGCCTCCACATTGACTTTGTACCGGTACCCCCTGTATATAGCCTCCACATTGACTCTGTACCGGTACCCCCTGTATATAGCCTCCACATTGACTCTGTACCAGTGCACCCTGTATATAGCCTCCACATTGACTCTGTACCGTAATACCCTGTATATAGCCTCCACATTGACTCTGTACCGTAATACCCTGTATATAGTCTCCACATTGACTCTGTACCGGTACCCCCCTGTATATAGCCTCCACATTGACTCTGTACCGGTACCCCCCTGTACATAGCCTCCACATTGACTCTGTACCGGTACCCCCCTGTATACAGCCTCCACATTGACTCTGTACCGTAACACCCTGTATATAGCCTCCACATTGACTCTGTACCGGTACCCCCTGTATATAGCCTCCACATTGACTCTGTACCGGTACCCCCTGTATATAGCCTCCACATTGACTCTGTACCGGTACCCCCTGTATATAGCCTCCACATTGACTCTGTACCGGTACACCCTGTATATAGCCTTGCTATTGTTATTCTAATTATTTGTTACTTTCCTATGTTTTTATTTATTTTGTACTTCAGTTTATTTGAGTAAATACTTTCATAGTTATTTTTCTTAACTACACCGTCACAATAAATCCATGTAATATAGTCTCCCTACACCGTCACAATAAATCCATGTAATAGTCTCCCTACACCATCACAATAAATCCATGTAATATAGTCTACACCATCACAATAAATCCATGTAATATAGTCTACAACATCACAATAAATCCATGTAATATAGTCTACATGACAATAAATCCATGTAATAGTCTACAACATCACAATAAATCCATGTAATATAGTCTACAACATCACAATAAATCCATGTAATATAGCCTCCCTACACCATCACAATAAATCCATGTAATAGTCTCCCTACACCATCACAATAAATCCATGTAATATAGTCTACACCATCACAATAAATCCATGTAATATAGTCTACCTACACCATCACAATAAATCCATGTAATAGTCTCCCTACACCATCACAATACATCCATGTAATATAGCCTACACCATCACAATAAATCCATGTAATATAGCCTACACCATCACAATAAATCCATGTAATATAGTCTCCCTACACCATCACAATAAATCCATGTAATATAGTCTACACCATCACAATAAATCCATGTAATATAGTCTACCTACACCATCACAATAAATCCATGTAATAGTCTCCCTACACCATCACAATAAATCCATGTAATAGTCTCCCTACACCATCACAATAAATCCATGTAATATAGTCTACACCATCACAATAATTCCATGTAATATAGTCTACACCATCACAATAAATCCATGTAATATAGTCTACCTACACCATCACAATAAATCCATGTAATATAGTCTACACCATCACAATAATTCCATGTAATATAGTCTACACCATCACAATAAATCCATGTAATATAGTCTCCCTACACCATCACAATAAATCCATGTAATAGTCTCCCTACACCATCACAATAAATCCATGTAATATAGTCTACACCATCACAATAATTCCATGTAATATAGCCTACACCATCACAATAAATCCATGTAATAGTCTACACCATCACAATACATCCATGTAATATAGTCTCCCTACACCATCACAATAAATCCATGTAATATAGTCTCCCTACACCATCACAATAAATCCATGTAATATAGCCTCCCTACACCATCACAATAAATCCATGTAATAGTCTACACCATCACAACAAATCCATGTAATATAGTCTCCCTACACCATCACAATAAATCCATGTAATATAGCCTCCCTACACCATCACAATAAATCCATGTAATAGTCTACACCATCACAATACATCCATGTAATATAGCCTCCCTACACCATCACAATAAATCCATGTAATAGTCTACACCATCACAATAAATCCATGTAATAGTCTACACCATCACAATAAATCCATGTAATATAGTCTCCCTACACCATCACAATAAATCCATGTAATATAGTATCCCTACACCATCACAATAAATCCATGTAATATAGCCTATCTACACCATCACAATAAATCCATGTAATAGTCTACAACATCACAATAAATCCATGTAATATAGTCTCCCTACACCGTCACAATAAATCCATGTAATATAGTCTCCCTACACCATCACAATAAATCCATGTAATATAGTCTACACCATCACAATAAATCCATGTAATAGTCTACACCATCACAATAAATCCATGTAATATAGCCTATCTACACCATCACAATAAATCCATGTAATATAGCCTATCTACACCATCACAATAAATCCATGTAATATAGCCTATCTACACCATCACAATAAATCCATGTAATAGTCTACAACATCACAATATATCCATGTAATATAGTCTCCCTACACCATCACAATAAATCCATGTAATATAGTCTCCCTACACCATCACAATAAATCCATGTAATATAGTCTACACCATCACAATAAATCCATGTAATATAGCCTCCCTACACCATCACAATAAATCCATGTAATAGTCTACAACATCACAATAAATCCATGTAATAGTCTACAACATCACAATAAATCCATGTAATATAGTCTACAACATCACAATAAATCCATGTAATATAGCCTCCCTACACCATCACAATAAATCCATGTAATATAGTCTACACCATCACAATAAATCCATGTAATATAGCCTCCCTACACCATCACAATAAATCCATGTAATAGTCTACACCATCACAATAAATCCATGTAATATAGCCTCCCTACACCATCACAATAAATCCATGTAATAGTCTACACCATCACAATAAATCCATGTAATAAAGTCTCCCTACACCATCAATAAATCCATGTAATAGTCTCCCTACACCATCACAATAAATCCATGTAATATAGTATCCCTACACCATCACAATAAATCCATGTAATAGTCTCCCTACACCATCACAATAAATCCATGTAATAGTCTCCCTACACCGTCACAATAAATCCATGTAATAGTCTCCCTACACCGTCACAATAAATCCATGTTATATAGTCTCCCTACACCATCACAATAAATCCATGTAATAGTCTCCCTACACCATCACAATAAATCCATGTAATATAGCCTATCTACACCATCACAATAAATCCATGTAATAGTCTCCCTACACCATCACAATAAATCCATGTAATAGTCTACACCATCACAATAAATCCATGTAATAGTCTACAACATCACAATAAATCCATGTAATATAGTCTACCTACACCATCACAATAAATCCATGTAATATATTCTACACCATCACAATAAATCCATGTAATAGTCTACACCATCACAATAAATCCATGTAATAGTCTCCCTACACCATCACAATAAATCCATGTAATATAGTCTACCTACACCATCACAATAAATCCATGTTATATAGTCTCCCTACACCATCACAATAAATCCATGTAATAGTCTCCCTACACCGTCACAATGAATCCATGTAATAGTCTCCCTACACCATCACAATAAATCCATGTAATATAGTCTCCCTACACCGTCACAATGAATCCATGTAATATAGTCTCCCTACACCATCACAATAAATCCATGTAATATAGTCTCCCTACACCATCACAATAAATCCATGTAATAGTCTCCCTACACCATCACAATAAATCCATGTAATATAGTCTCCCTACACCGTCACAATGAATCCATGTAATATAGTCTCCCTACACCATCACAATAAATCCATGTAATATAGTCTCCCTACACCATCACAATAAATCCATGTAATAGTCTCCCTACACCGTCACAATAAATCCATGTAATAGTCTCCCTACACCATCACAATAAATCCATGTAATAGTCTCCCTACACCGTCACAATGAATCCATGTAATAGTCTCCCTACACCATCACAATAAATCCATGTAATATAGTCTCCCTACACCGTCACAATGAATCCATGTAATATAGTCTCCCTACACCATCACAATAAATCCATGTAATATAGTCTCCCTACACCATCACAATAAATCCATGTAATAGTCTCCCTACACCGTCACAATAAATCCATGTAATAGTCTCCCTACACCATCACAATAAATCCATGTAATATAGTCTACCTACACCATCACAATAAATCCATGTTATATAGTCTCCCTACACCATCACAATAAATCCATGTAATAGTCTCCCTACACCGTCACAATAAATCCATGTAATAGTCTCCCTACACCATCACAATAAATCCATGTAATATAGTCTCCCTACACCGTCACAATGAATCCATGTAATATAGTCTCCCTACACCATCACAATAAATCCATGTAATATAGTCTCCCTACACCGTCACAATAAATCCATGTAATATAGTCTAATAAATCCTTTATTTTAGAGCTGTCTAAAGAAACATTAATAAAATGTAGTATGATAGCTAAGGAGATGGAGAAAATGCAGGAGCTATTGCAAATACGCACACTGAGACGAAGAGAACCTGTCTCCGGTTAACATTTTAAGGCAACCATGGAGTTCGTGACAAGAGGGAGAAACCTCCATCCATGTATACAGGTAAGAGTATAGCTAGCGACATTCAGATAATTGTCAGAATGTCCTTTTCATTTCAAGTTAAAGCGTACTGTTAGCTAGCTAACGTTCGCGTTTGATCTGTGTACTAATAGTTTTCGTATCTCAGATCCATTAGCATTGCTAGTTACAGCCTGATGTTAGCTAGCTAACGTTACGTGTTTGATCTGTGTACTAATAGTTTTCGTATCTCAGATCCATTAGCATTGCTAGTTACAGCCTGATGTTAGCTAGCTAACGTTACGTGTTTGATCTGTGTACTAATAGTTTTCGTATCTCAGATGCATTGCTAGTTACAGCCTGATGTTAGCTAGCTAACGTTACGTGTTTGATCTGTGTACTAATAGTTTTCGTATCTCAGATCCATTAGCATTGCTAGTTACAGCCTGATGTTAGCTAGCTAACGTTACGTGTTTGATCTGTGTACTAATAGTTTTCGTATCTCAGATCCATTAGCATTGCTAGTTACAGCCTGATGTTAGCTAGCTAACGTTACGTGTTTGATCTGTGTACTAATAGTTTTCGTATCTCAGATCCATTAGCATTGCTAGTTACAGCCTGATGTTAGCTAGCTAACGTTACGTGTTTGATCTGTGTACTAATAGTTTTCGTATCTCAGATCCATTAGCATTGCTAGTTACAGCCTGATGTTAGCTAGCTACCTGCAGGGTAGTAACGCCATGAGTTGGGAATATGGTTCACTGTCTACATGTCTAAACAAAAAAAGACTCCACTATGCAAAGTAACTATTTCCAATAGACTGTTTATGTTGTCACCGCGACAACTGTCGATAGACTTAGGTGGTAAATTCGCTCGGACTATCTACTCTGATTTTAGTGCACTCTCACGAGAGTGCCAGAGCGCACAATAACTGACTAATTCACGAACGCTCAACACACGTTGAATATGGCCGGTGTCAGTAAACTTTGGCTAAAAAGAGTAATTACATTTGCCAGCAGCACAGTTGCAGTCACCAACACTCTGGATAACATAACAGCCTAACCATTTATGCTAGGGCAAGTAGCATTGTCAGTGAGCCGTTCTCTCATTTGTGTCTGGAAGTAGCTAGCAAGCTAGCAAATGTTAGCCAGTTAGTGTGGATGCTTGACTGCTGTTAGGGCAGAACGCTCGGATCCACCCTACTCCTCGGCCAGAGAATTTACAAACAAAACCTGACAACGCTCTGAGTCTACGAATGTCCAGGACACACTGGCACTCCAGATTAAATTTACAAACACACCTGTAGTACAAACCAGCCAGAGTCAGCTTTGCTCTGTAGCGTAGGAGTTAGGGGCCGTTGATGGGCACCTACCCTGGAAAATGTTGAGACAGTGGCCATGTCTCTGTAACCGAGGCATAATACAGGATGACCCCCCCCCCCCCCCCCCCCCCCCCCTTCAGGGTCAGGGTACAAGGGGTTGCAGTGACAGCACTCACCCTGGAGAAGAGCGTGTTGAGACAGTGGACCTTCTGTCTCTCTGTAACGTAGGCATAATACTGGGTGACCCCCTTCAGGGTCAGCTCCTCCATCAGGTTGATCTCGTAGGGCTTGGACAGGTGGGAGTTCTGAGACACAGGAAATAACAACTTCACATCACAAAGCATTGAGACTGTTTATGGAGGGTGCGCGTCGTGACCCGACTACGTTGTCGATGTTTGTAAGCAGGAAGACGTCCCGCTGTGTCTCGTTAGTCTACCATTAATATTTTAACTATTAACAAAAATACACAAAAGCAAGACAATGGAAAGCCCTTTAAGTTTCTATTACAGAGTCAAAATTAACAACGTAAGCGTTTTACTGCACAATGCAGCAGGACTGTAGAAATCAACACAGGGCTTTCATTGTTCACAGACGCAGACTAAAAACTATGATCTAAGGCTAGTCCAACCCCCTCAAAAAAGGCCCCATTAATCAGAATCCAGAATTTACCATGAACTTCTGCACGCTGAGAGGAAAGGTAGCAGAGTAGAGCAGAATCTGTCTCTGTTTGGGCAGGTAGCTCAATATCTCCTCCATCATCACGACAAAGTCCTGGGACAACAGCTTGTCTGCCTGGGGGGGGGGGGGCAGAGACAAGGATATAAATGGATCTACAGTAGATGGGTAAAGTAACAGTTCTGTTGGAGACACCGGGCCTAAAAGGAACACCATGGTAAACTAACACCACAGCTCACCTCATCCAGAACCATCATCTGAACCTGATTGACTTTGGCCACACCCTTCTTAATGAGGTCCAGGATCCTCCCAGGGGTGGCAATCACAACGTGTACTAGAGACAAAATATTATAATTATTATTAACAAATCACAAAGGTGAACTACAAAGAATAACACAATTGAGAAGCATAAGCCTAGCATCACCACACATTTCAGACTCGAGTCAAGATGACTTGTTAAATTGAATAACTGGCTCCTGGCCAGGTGTGATGTACCTGTCTCGTCGAGCCTCATGATGTCATCGCGGAGGTTGGTGCCACCCGTTGTGGCCATGACTTTGACCCCTCCCATGTGTTTGCTGATCTGGATACAGATTTGGCTCACCTGCAATGCCAGTTCTCTGGTGGGAACGATGCCCATAGCTAGGGGAGGAGAGAACCATATATTTGCTGATTCACCCCTTGACTTTTTACACATTAGATTACATTACAACATTCTAAAATGGATTCAATAAAATAAATCCTCAGCAAGCTACACACAATGACATCACAATACCCCACAATGACATCACAATACCCCACAATGACATCACAATACCCCACAATGACATCACAATACCCCACAATGACATCACAATACCCCACAATGACATGGCAAAAAGTAGATTTTATAAAATGTATTAACAAAATTAAAACTTAAATATCACATTTACAGATGTATTCAGTACCCCACAATGACCCCTTTACCCAGTACTTTGTTGAAACACCTTGGCAGCAATTAAAACCTTGAGTCAAGATTAACATTTCACTTGGCATATGCGCCAAATACATTGAATTGCTTACTTACAAGTCCACACTTACAAAATGTGGAGGCTATATACAGGGGGTACCGGTACAGAGTCAATGTGGAGGCTATATACAGGGGGTACCGGTACAGAGTCAATGTGGAGGCTATATACAGGGTGTTACGGTACAGAGTCAATGTGGAGGCTATATACAGGGTATTACAGTACAGAGTCAATGTGGAGGCTATATACAGGGGGTACCGGTACAGAGTCAATGTGGAGGCTATATACAGGGGGTACCGGTACAGAGTCAATGTGGAGGCTATATACAGGGTATTACGGTACAGAGTCAATGTGGAGGCTATATACAGGGTATTACGGTACAGAGTTAATGTGGAGGCTATATACAGGGGGTACCGGTACAGAGTCAATGTGGAGGCTATATACAGGGGGTACCGGTACAGAGTCAATGTGGAGACTATATACAGGGGGTACCGGTACAGAGTCAATGTGGAGGCTATATACAGGGGGTACCGGTACAGAGTCAATGTGGAGGCTATATACAGGGTATTACGGTACAGAGTCAATGTGGAGGCTATATACAGGGGGTACCGGTACAGAGTCAATGTGGAGGCTATATACAGGGTATTACGGCACAGAGTCAATGTGGAGGCTATATACAGGGTATTACGGTATAGAGTCAATGTGGAGGCTATATACAGGGTATTACGGTACAGAGTCAATGTGGAGGCTATATACAGGGGGTACCGGTACAGAGTCAATGTGGAGGCTATATACAGGGGGTACTGGTACAGAGTCAATGTGGAGGCTATATACAGGGGGTACTGGTACAGAGTCAATGTGGAGGCTATATACAGGGGGTACTGGTACAGAGTCAATGTGGAGGCTATATACAGGGGGTACTGGTACAGAGTCAATGTGGAGGCTATATACAGGGGGTACCGGTACAGAGTCAATGTGGAGGCTATATACAGGGGGTACCGGTACAGAGTCAATGTGGAGGCTATATACAGGGGGTACCGGTACAGAGTCAATGTGGAGGTACCGGTACAGAGTCAATGTGGAGGCTATATACAGGGGGTACCAGTACAGAGTCAATGTGGAGGCTATATACAGGGTATTACGGTACAGAGTCAACGTGGAGGCTATATACAGGGTGTTACGGTACAGAGTCAGTGTGGAGGCTATATACAGGGTATTACGGTACAGAGTCAATGTGGAGGCTATATACAGGGGGTACCGGTACAGAGTCAATGTGGAGGCTATATACAGGGGGTACCGGTACAGAGTCAATGTGGAGGCTATATACAGGGGGTACTGGTACAGAGTCAATGTGGAGGCTAAATACAGGGGGTACTGGTACAGAGTCAATGTGGAGGCTAAATACAGGGGGTATCGGTACAGAGTCAATGTCTCTGTCAGAGTGACCATCAGGTTCTTTGTCACCTCCCTGACCAAGGCCCTTCTCCCCCGATTGCTCAGTCTGTCTGGGTGGCCAGCTCTAGGAAGAAAGAGTCTTGGTGGTTCCAAACATTTTCCATTTAAGAATGGAGGCCACTGTGTTCTTGGGGACCTTCAATGGTCCAGACATGTTTCGGTACCCTTCCCCAGATCTGTGCCTCAACATAATCCTGTCTCAGGGCTCTACAGAATTCCTTTAACCACATGGCTTGGTTTTTGCTCTGACATTCACTGTCAACTGTTGGACCTTATATATAGACAGGTGTGTGCTTTTCCAAATCAAGTCCAATCAATTGAAATTACCACAGGTGGACTCCAATCAAGTAGTAGAAACATCTCCATGACGATCAATGGAAACAGGAAGCACCAAAGCTTAATTTCAAGTCTAAAAGCAAAGCATGTAAATAATTTGTTACTTCGTTTAATTTGTTTATTACATTTGCAAAAAATTCTAAGAAACTGTTTTTGCTTAGTCATTATTGGGTATTGTGTGTAGATAAATTAGGGAATTTAAAAATAACTATATGTTTTAGAATAAGGCTGTAACCAAACAAAATGCGGAGAAAGGGGTTTGAATAGCGAAGGCACTGCATTATATCATACAGAGGCTTACACAGAGGTCCTTGCCTGCAGGACAGCTCTATGTTGGACCCATGTCCACAGCTGGACCACAAGACACAGACGCAAGTCAGGTTGGAGTAGGACAACAGGCTATAAAATACACTGTAGTAGTTACAGACCCATACAGCTATGGAGCCTCCATCCTACTAAAAAACACTGTAGTAGTTACAGACCCATGGAGCCTCCATCCTACTAAACTACACTGTAGTAGTTACAGACCCATACAGCCTCCATCCTACTAAACTACACTGTAGTAGTTACAGACCCATACAGCCTCCATCCTACTAAACTACACTGTAGTAGTTACAGACCCATACAGCTATGGAGCCTCCATCCTACTAAACTACACTGTAGTAGTTACAGACCCATACAGCCTCCATCCTACTAAACTACACTGTAGTAGTTACAGATCCATACAGCCTCCATCCTACTAAACTACACTGTAGTAGTTAGACCCATACAGCTATGGAGCCTCCATCCTACTAAACTATACTGTAGTAGTTACAGACCCATACAGCCTCCATCCTACTAAACTACACTGTAGTAGTTACAGATCCATACAGCCTCCATCCTACTAAACTACACTGTAGTAGTTACAGACCCATACAGCCTCCATCCTACTAAACTACACTGTAGCAGTTACAGACCCATACAGCCTCCATCCTACTAAACTACACTGTAGTAGTTACAGATCCATACAGCCTCCATCCTACTAAACTACACTGTAGTAGTTACAGATCCATACAGCCTCCATCCTACTAAACTACCCTGTAGTAGTTACAGACCCATACAGCCTCCATCCTACTAAACTACCCTGTAGTAGTTACAGACCCATACAGCCTCCATCCTACTAAACTACACTGTAGTAGTTAGACCCATACAGCCTCCATCCTACTAAACTAAACTGTAGTTACAGATCCATACAGCCTCCATCCTACTAAACTAAACTGTAGTAGTTACAGATCCATACAGCCTCCATCCTACTAAACTACACTAGTAGTTACAGACCCATACAGCCTCCATCCTACTAAACTACACTGTAGCAGTTACAGACCCATACAGCTATGGAGCCTCCATCCTACTAAACTACACTGTAGCAGTTACAGACCCATACAGCCTCCATCCTACTAAACTACACTGTAGCAGTTACAGACCCATACAGCTATGGAGCCTCCATCCTACTAAACTACACTGTAGCAGTTACAGATCCATACAGCCTCCATCCTACTAAACTACACTGTAGCAGTTAGACCCATACAGCCTCCATCCTACTAAACTACACTGTAGCAGTTACAGACCCATACAGCCTCCATCCTACTAAACTACACTGTAGCAGTTACAGATCCATACAGCCTCCATCCTACTAAACTACACTGTAGCAGTTACAGACCCATACAGCTATGGAGCCTCCATCCTACTAAACTACACTGTAGTAGTTACAGATCCATACAGCTATGGAGCCTCCATCCTACTAAACTACACTGTAGCAGTTACAGACCCATACAGCTATGGAGCCTCCATCCTACTAAACTACACTGTAGCAGTTACAGACCCATACAGCCTCCATCCTACTAAACTACACTGTAGCAGTTACAGACCCATACAGCCTCCATCCTACTAAACTACACTGTAGTAGCTACAGATCCATACAGCCTCCATCCTACTAAACTACACCGTAGCAGTTACAGACCCATACAGCCTCCATCCTACTAAACTACACTGTAGTAGTTACAGATCCATACAGCCTCCATCCTACTAAACTACACTGTAGTAGTTACAGATCCATACAGCCTCCATCCTACTAAACTACACTGTAGTAGTTACAGATCCATACAGCCTCCATCCTACTAAACTACACTGTAGTAGTTACAGACCCATACAGCTATGGAGCCTCCATCCTACTAAACTACACTGTAGCAGTTACAGACCCATACAGCCTCCATCCTACTAAACTACACTGTAGTAGTTACAGATCCATACAGCCTCCATCCTACTAAACTACACTGTAGTAGTTACAGATCCATACAGCCTCCATCCTACTAAACTACACTGTAGTAGTTACAGATCCATACAGCCTCCATCCTACTAAACTACACTGTAGTAGTTACAGATTTATACAGCCTCCATCCTACTAAACTACACTGTAGTAGTTACAGATCCATACAGCCTCCATCCTACTAAACTACACTGTAGTAGTTACAGATCCATACAGCCTCCATCCTACTAAACTACACTGTAGTAGTTACAGATCCATACAGCCTCCATCCTACTAAACTACACTGTAGTAGTTACAGATCCATACAGCCTCCATCCTACTAAACTACACTGTAGTAGTTACAGACCCATACAGCTATGGAGCCTCCATCCTACTAAACTACACTGTAGCAGTTACAGACCCATACAGCCTCCATCCTACTAAACTACACTGTAGCAGTTACAGACCCATACAGCCTCCATCCTACTAAACTACCATGTCCACAGCTGAACCACAGAACAGAAATAGAAGGCAGGTTGGGGGGGGGGGGGGGGAGACGGACTACATTGGTCCATACAAAGATCAGACTAGTCTGTCACTTTCACAAAATCAGCATTTTCAATTCTACTGAAGACAGTTGGTCTACTGAGACCCAAAGCAATGTCATGAAGTGTCTTACATCTGTTTAAAACAAAGGCAATAGGTCATAGATGTGGAATCTCACCTTGTATACAGTCCTTCTTCAGGTCAATGCGTTCCAGTAAGGGAATGAGGTAGGCTCCGCTCTTTCCTGTCCCGTTCTTGGCCCTGGCCAGAATGTCCCTCCCAGACAACGCTATGGGGATGCTCTCCTCCTAGAGAGGAAGGCAACACGTTAGGGTCCATTTATCCCATCGAGAACCCAGGGCCTTGAGGTCCGCTCGAGTCCCAAATGGCATCTCATTACCTATATTAGTGCCACAGACAAAAGTAGCGCACTACATTGGGAATAGGGCTCCATTTGAAACACCTCTACACCTTGCTGGTGGTCATCCCCCCCCCCTCCCTCCTCTAATCAGAGATTCATTCAGACCTCTGAGACACCAAGTGAGTGGAATCTCTTGGCCAATCAGTGTCATTCCATTCAAATCAACCAACAAACTACCAAGAAAAACACAGAAAAGCAGGAGCACTGCAGCTCTCAGGGCTCAGATTGGACCCCCCCACCACCCATTTGGCCCTTATCTTTAATCACTAATGGTTACAGACCCATACAGCCTCCATCCTACTAAACTACACTGTAGCAGTTACAGATCCATACAGCCTCCATCCTACTAAACTATACTGTAGTAGTTACAGATCCATACAGCCTCCATCCTACTAAACTACACTGTAGTAGTTACAGACCCATACAGCCTCCATCCTACTAAACTACACTTTAGCAGTTACAGACCCATACAGCCTCCATCCTACTAAACTACACTGTAGTAGTTACAGATCCATACAGCTATGGAGCCTCCATCCTACTAAACTACACTGTAGCAGTTACAGATCCATACAGCTATGGAGCCCCCATCCTACTAAACTACACTGTAGTAGTTACAGACCCATACAGCCTCCATCCTACTAAACTACACTGTAGCAGTTACAGATCCATACAGCCTCCATCCTACTAAACTACACAGTAGTAGTTACAGACCCATACTGCCTCCATCCTACTAAACTACACTATAGCAGTTACAGACCCATACAGCCTCCATCCTACTAAACTACACTGTAGCAGTTACAGATCCATACAGCCTCCATCCTACTAAACTACACAGTAGTAGTTACAGACCCATACAGCCTCCATCCTACTAAACTACACTGTAGTAGTTACAGATCCATACAGCCTCCATCCTACTAAACTACACTGTAGCAGTTACAGATCCATACAGCCTCCATCCTACTAAACTACACTGTAGTAGTTACAGATCCATACAGCCTCCATCCTACTAAACTACACTGTAGTAGTTACAGACCCATACAGCCTCCATCCTACTAAACTACACTGTAGCAGTTACAGATCCATACAGCCTCCATCCTACTAAACTACACTGTAGTAGTTACAGATCCATACAGCCTCCATCCTACTAAACTACACTGTAGCAGTTACAGACCCATACAGCCTCCATCCTACTAAACTACACTGTAGCAGTTACAGACCCATACAGCCTCCATCCTACTAAACTACACTGTAGTAGTTACAGACCCATATAGCCTCCATCCTACTAAACTACACTGTAGCAGTTACAGACCCATACAGCTATGGAGCCTCCATCCTACTAACCTACACTGTAGCAGTTACAGATCCATACAGCCTCCATCCTACTAAACTATACTGTAGTTACAGACCCATACAGCCTCCATCCTACTAAACTATACTGTAGTTACAGATCCATACAGCTATGGAGCCTCCATCCTACTGAACTACACTGTAGCAGTTACAGACCCATACAGCCTCCATCCTACTAAACTATACTGTAGTTACAGATCCATACAGCTATGGAGCCTCCATCCTACTAAACTACACTGTAGTAGTTACATATCAATACTGCCTCCATCCTACTAAACTACACTGTAGTAGTTACAGATCAATACTGCCTCCATCCTACTAAACTACACTGTAGTAGTTACAGATCCATACAGCCTCCATCCTACTAAACTACACTGTAGTAGTTACAGACCCATATAGCCTCCATCCTACTAAACTACACTGTAGCAGTTACAGACCCATACAGCTATGGAGCCTCCATCCTACTAACCTACACTGTAGCAGTTACAGACCCATACAGCCTCCATCCTACTAAACTATACTGTAGTTACAGATCCATACAGCTATGGAGCCTCCATCCTACTGAACTACACTGTAGCAGTTACAGACCCATACAGCCTCCATCCTACTAAACTACACTGTAGTAGTTACAGATCCATACAGCCTCCATCCTACTAAACTACACTGTAGTAGTTACAGATCCATACAGCCTCCATCATACTAAACTACACTGTAGCAGTTACAGATCCATCCTACTAAACTACATTCCGTCACACTTCGAGTTATGCTTACACAGGTGTTAGGGGCTTGCTAGATAGCTAATTAATATAGGTGGTCGCCACGTCTTCCGTAAACAAGGGCTGTAACGTGATATGGCCACGCGGGAACACTGACCCTATCAAGGTATGTATCAATTTAACTTTTTACTTTATTCACACCATTATGCAAGGTCCATATGCTTCCAAAACCGTACCGCAACCAACACGTGTACATGTTCAGAGTGAGCGCCGGCGCTCTCAATTAACCAAACTCCCCCTTACAGAAGACGCCTTCTCCATATCCAATGGCTCTTGGGTAATGAAATAGAACAGAGTCATGAACAAGAGCTAATACACAGACCATGCATTCAGTGTGCTGTATGCAGCTGAGCTCTTAACGTACCTGTATCGGAGAGGGTTTCTCCCAGCCCATCTCAAAGATGCCCATCAGTAGCTCCCTCTTCAGGCAGTAGTCTTCAAACTCATTGCCTTTAGTAGCCGTTACGTCCTGTTGTACATCGGATCAACATTCAATCAACTTAACATTGGAGGCTCATAATTACAACTGTCCTAGAGTAACATAAGAACCCTGACTACTACTGCCCTAGAGTAACATAGGAACCCAACTACTACTGCCCTAGAGTAACATAAGAACCCTGACTACTACTGCCCTAGAGTAACATAGGAACCCAACTACTACTGCCCTAGAGTAACATAAGAACCCTGACTACTACTGTCCTAGAGTAACATAAGAACCCTGACTACTACTGTCCTAGAGTAACATAGGAACCCAACTACTACTGCCCTAGAGTAACATAAGAACCCTGACTACTACTGTCCTAGAGTAACATAAGAACCCTGACTACTACTGTCCTAGAGTAACATAAGAACCCTGACTACTGCCCTAGAGTAACATAAGAACCCTGCCTACTACTGCCATAGAGTAACATAAGAACCCTGACTACTGCCCCAGAGTAACATAAGAACCCTGACTACTGCCCCAGAGTAACATAAGAACCCTGACTACTACTGCCCCAGAGTAACATAAGAACCCTGACTACTACTGCCCCAGAGTAACATAAGAACCCTGACTACTACTGCCCTAGAGTAACATAAGAACCCTGACTACTACTGCCCTAGAGTAACATAAGAACCCTGACTACTACTGCCCTAGAGTAACATAAGAACCCTGACTACTACTGCCCTAGAGTAACATAAGAACCCTGACTACTGCCCCAGAGTAACATAAGAACCCTGACTACTGCCCCAGAGTAACATAAGAACCCTGACTACTACTGCCCTAGAGTAACATAAGAACCCAACTACTACTGCCCTAGAGTAGTAGTAGCTCACTCAAAAGCCAACTTGAAATGTTGCCAGAGGCGCTATCGAATTGGATCCTTTTCTATAGCTTAACTGGTTTGTACGTTGTCAAATCAAATCAGTCACGTGTGTTGGCCAGACAGAGGACCCTGGTTCAAGCCCAGTCAGAGGCAGCTTCAGGGATGCAGCACAAAATGCTAAGCTAACACGACTTATGCGAATGCTAAGCTAGTCTCTATGTAGTGTTGCCCGGCCTTGTTCTTGATGTGTGTTTTGTCCTATATTTGTATTGTATTTATTTTATCCCAGTGGCCCGCTCCTGTAGAGGCCTTTTGGTAGGCCGTCACTGTAAATAAGAATTTGTTCTTTAACTGACATGCCAAGTTAAATAAAGGTTAAATAAATAACAAGCGCCGTTTACACTAGACCACGGCAATAACTACAACAGTTTAAAGTACATTTGATTCAAAAGGGAACATGTCTTCACCGAAGTTC
Organism: Oncorhynchus mykiss; assembly: GCF_057628025.1. Taxonomy (NCBI): domain Eukaryota; kingdom Metazoa; phylum Chordata; class Actinopteri; order Salmoniformes; family Salmonidae; genus Oncorhynchus; species Oncorhynchus mykiss. Next base: position 44,208,868 of record NC_143045.1, on the reverse strand, counting down.
TCATCCTCATGTCTTTTGGAGGGAGCGTCAAATTCCTCTTCCAGTCATCTCCAGGCCTGTGGAAAAACATGATTTATGAGTACACCACCAAAAGAAAAACGCTTGAGAGCCATTCGGACGCTGTACAAAATGACCTAGGACTCACTTGATGACAGTATTGGCTGTGGGGGTAGCTTTAGCCAGCTGGGTGATGCTAGGCCCAGTGCCGTTGTTGATTGTGCTGGAGGCCTGCTTCATATGGCCGGGCTGCTGTGTCTGATGACTGCCTCCTCCGCTGCCCTGGCCTCCTGCAGGCTTCACCACCGGGCCTCGGAGCTGGCCATTCTGGTTGGAATGGCCCAGTATCACTGGGTTCTGGGTACTGGCGGTACTCATGGCTAGTCAATTATCCAAGCCACTGTCCTTATTCTGATTGTGGTGGTGGGGGAGGGGGGGAGGGGAGATAAATCTTGAGGAATAGTCTGACTTCTCACGGGCTGTTATCCAAAACAAATGTAATTAGATAGAAGCAATTGTCTCCTCTCCTGTTCCTCAATAGTATTGTTCTTTGCGGAACATCTCATAAAAAAAAAAATGTCAACAAAATGACTGACAAGAAACAAAATAAAAATGAAGAATAATAACTCAGGTGTATCGCGGCTTGGTGTGGCACCGGTCGGAGCACCTTACGCCAGAGGCTGCATGGTCACACCTGTCTCAAATACCTTCATCCCCACAACTCTTCACCCTGAGGTAGAGGAGGAGAGTGGCACAGGGTTTACACATTCATCACGGCAGAGAAGTCAGGTAGCTAACTTAGCTAGTTATCAAGTTCAGTTCACAGCGGAGTTGTAGCTAGCTAGTTAACCAAACCATGTCACTAACTAAACGCCTTAAAACTAGTTAGTTTGTCAACTAGCCAGCTACAAGTTAACCAGCCGGGAGTGGTGCGTTTAATACAGTCTCACTAGTAGCTTATTTCTGCATGCATTTTTATTACAAAACATACACATAACAGACCAAAATGTTGTCAAAAACGTGGTGCACCTTGAACCCGTTAGAGATAATATCTAACTAGCTAAACTTGCTAACTAACTAGCCGTGTGTTAGTTAGCTACCGGTTAGCAGACTGTGGCTAACTAGCTAACGTTATCTCGGGTGTTTCTCCTGGACACCGTGTTTCTACACCTGCATTACTTGGCTGTTTGCTGTTTAAGACGGGGTCTCCTTTCGGTAGAAACATGTTGTGACATCTGCTGATGGAAAAAAGGCTTTATAAATGCATTTGATTGATAACAAAAACGTTAGCTGGCTAGCTAACGGCAACAAAAATTTCATTTATGCCAGGTGGATATTTGGAGAAAAGTCAACATAAAAATCACATATTTAGAAACAAACTGTTAAAAGTATTAAATAAACATCACTTTCCCGATGTAGTTACTACCTACGTTAGTTAACGACCTAAAGATTTAGTTAGCGACCCTAGCTGACTAATGCTAACTAATGCTAACTAAGGTTAAAACCAGAAGGGACGCAGAATCAACTAACGTTAACGCCGAGAGCATAAAAACAAGATACACCCCACATAGAAATAGTGACCGCGACATATATATATTTTTACCAGGTGAAATATCGTCTAGGAGGAGAGGATTAAGTGAACAGTCACCGTGTATTGTTGAGATGATCTGTTGGGTTGTTGTGGACTTCTCTGCTGTCAAGCTGCGGTTCGGTCTGAAACAGAAAGCCCAAGATGGCCTCCCCTCCTATTTAAACCCTCCCTCTGTCCGTCCTCGTCATCACCTGATTCAATCCCATAACAATCACCTGGAGGGGGGTGGGGGGGGGCACGCTCACTTCTTTAATACGCACGATGTACACGTGTACAACACACAGCACAATCACTTCACAATATTCAGCAAGCTTAATACTTCTCAGTATCTTAGTCTAGCTATCCCTTTTCTTCAGATGTAGTTAAAGAAGGCATGCCTGTGTTTTCATTTGTCCTCTGCCACCCATATATGCACCACACAAGTAAAATACACTTATATTTTATTTAAATGTCAAATCTAAATGTGAATCAAATAACACGCATGCATGATAAGTCATGATGACCTACTCATGGTTCAATGGATATAAAACCCAAACCCAAGGAAATGTGCCAAATCTAAATTGTTGCAAATTCTAAACATTGTTTAAACACTGTAATTATGTTAATGCGTAACTCCCTCATTTGCATCAATTAATTCCAGCTTAACTACCTCATTAGTTCCTCTTTCTATTTGATCTGATGAATAGAACACGAGGGAATAAAAATCATGCTTTTCGTTAAAGCTCATAACTTTATGAACCGACTTAACCCTACTAGCCAACTATAATCAATCAGATCACTCATGGGCGCATCATAAACAAGCCTATTGAGGAAGTGACTACTGCATTGGTTGAATAGTTATTGTCTGTTTATAGCATAGGGGGGAGGGTGGGGTGGGAGGGGGGGGGGGGTTCAAGGGATATAAAACCCAAACCCAGCATTACTCACACCACATCAGGGTCACCTGAAATTAGTATAACAAGCTAAAAAAAAAAAAATGACTTATGATGAGGTGAGTCTGGCTAACTGAATGCATTACATCCATGCAGGTCTGAGCAGATTATTATTTTTGTAAGTGAGGATTGCCTCCAGAGCTAGAAATGTGGGTTTACCACATCTGGTTGTTCTGATTCTTGAGTTAACAGGAGAAGGATATCCTTTTTTATTTGAAGGTTAAAACATATTTTATATAATGTGCACTGTATCCCATACTTTAGAAAATGTAAATCTATTGAAACGAAACGGTAATATTCAATTGGTTAGTTTATTGTAATGGTGTTGACAGAATAAATGCTGTTTTAAATCCCTGTATTATTATTATTATTTTTATTTTATCTGTACAATGTGTAACCTTTATTTAACTCGGCAAGTCCGTTAAGGAGAAATTCTTATTTACAACGACAGACTACTCCGGCCAAACCCGGACGACACTGTGCCAACTGTGCGCCGCCCTACAGGACTCCCAATCAGGGCCGGATGTGATACAGCCGGGATTATTACAGCCACTTAGATTCTGACCATGGCAAAAAAAAAAGAGCTATTTCGTAACAACAACAGAGCAATGCATGTTTGATTGAATAGCATTGGGGCGGTAGGGTAGCCTAGTGGTTAGAGCGTTGGACTAGTAACCGGAAGGTTGCAAGTTCAAACCCCCGAGCTGACAAGGTACAAATCTGTTGTTCTGCCCCCTGAACAATGACTGTTCCTAGACCGTCATTGAAAATAAGAATTTGTTCTTAACTGACTTGCCAAGTTAAATAAAGGTTAAATAAAATCATCGGAAGGGTGAATTGGTTACGGATGCCTGATCACAGATCCATGTGCTACTTACCGTAAGAGAGGAAGTGAAAAATGTCTGCTCTCCTGTCTATTTGTGTTATATCTCTACAGAGAGACAGATGCTGCTGGGCTTCCTCTTTTCACTGCACTTGTCCACACCAATTAAAAGCAATTAAGCCACAAAACATTTTACATTGAAACAACATCATTATCTTGTTATCTTGTCAAAGACGTTGACAGGATTTCAGGACTTCAAGCTGTGAGGTGTAAAGTAAAAGTACATCAGTTTAGAATCTGCTTTTTAACCTGATTTTCACCCTGATTTTCAACCTGTTTTTTAACCTGTTTTTCAATTTGTTTTTCAGGGCTCATTTGAGGACGGGGGTCTTTTCTATGGCTTTGATAACTACTCAGAGTTGCTGGAGAGTCCTGACAACAGTAGCAGTGATACTGAGTACACCTGTAATGACGGAGCAGGTCTCCAGCTGTTTCATACTGTGTTCCAACCCCTGGTCTACAGTCTGGTGTTCTTCCTGGGGCTGACAGGTACACACACACCTGTTTCATACTGTGTTCAAACCACTGGTCTACAGCCTGGTGTTCCTACGGGATCTTCCAATAGTCCAGGTATAACACTACCGAATAACAGTCTATGTGTATTATCTTCCGGTTCCACCAGGTAACAGTCTTTATGTGTATTATCTTCCGGTTCCACCAGGTAACAGTCGTTATGTGTATTATCTTATGGTTCCACCAGGTAACAGTCGTTATGTGTATTATCTTCTGGTTCCACCAGGTAACAGTCTTTATGTGTATTATCTTATGGTTTATATTCCACCAGGTAACGGGCTGATGTTAACGGTGCTGCTGAAACGCCGTGGCCTCCTGCGGATCACAGAGATCTATCTGTTACACCTGGGCCTGGCTGATCTGATGCTGCTAGCCACCTTCCCCTTCGCACTGGCACAGGTGTCCTTGGGGGTGGTGTTCGGAGACGTCCTGTGTAAACTGATTGGGCTGATGAACCGACTCAACTTCCTTTGTGGGAGTCTCCTCCTGGCATGTATCGGCTTCGACCGTTACCTGGCCATCGTGCATGCCATCACCAGCCTCCAGAGCCGACGCCCCAGGAACGTACACCTCACCTGCCTGGCACTGTGGCTCGTCTGTCTGGCCTTGTCTGTTCCCAATGCTGTGTTCCTGTCTGTAGGGGAGAGTCCCATAGACCCGACTCAGCTCTCATGCTTCTTCCACAGTCACGGTCTCCATGCAAACAACTGGGATCTGACGGTGGGTTCCCCTCAAACGGCTCAGCACTTAATTTCTCTGATCCAGTTATTTCATTGGCTTGTGACCTGGATGGAATCTCTCAGCCAGAGACAGGGAGTTAGACCTGGATGGAATCTCTCAGCCACAGACAGGGAGTTAGACCTGGATGGAATCTCTCAGCCACAGACAGGGAGTTAGACCTGGATGGAATCTCTCAGCCACAGACAGGGAGTTAGACCTGGATGGAATCTCTCAGCCACAGACAGGGAGTTAGACCTGGATGGAATCTCTCAGCCAGAGACAGGGAGTTAGACCTGGATGGAATCTCTCAGCCACAGACAGGGAGTTAGACCTGGATGGAATCTCTCAGCCAGAGACAGGGAGTTAGACCTGGATGGAATCTCTCAGCCACAGACAGGGAGTTAGACCGTCAAAGCAAAGAACAGATGTAGTTGTCAGACTTAGCCAGTAGGTGTTTTCAAATAACCAGGCTGTATCCCAAATGGCACCCTATTCACTATTGGTCAAAAGTGTATATAGGGAATAGGGTGCCATCTGGGATGGATCACTGGTGTCTCAATCTAGTGGGAGTAAACCAAGGGATGTATTTTGTACCTCTGTTCCAGGAGCGTCTCCTGACCCACGTGCTGTGTTTCTTCCTGCCTCTCGGGGTCATGACCTACTGCTACGCTGCGGTGGCGGTCACCCTGCACCATAGCCAGAGAGGTCAGCGCAGCCTGGAGAAAGAGGGAGCCATCAGGCTGGCTGCACTAGTCACTGCTGTGTTCTGCCTGTGCTGGCTGCCCTACAACATCACCATGCTGGTGTGAACTGATTCATTCATTTATTGATTCATACGTTTCATTTAATTTATTTGATGATAAAAAAATAAAATCAAAGTTATGTAGTCAAGAACATGTAGAATATACTGTTTTTGTTTTTAAATCAACGATAACACAAAGTCACTGTGTGTGTATGAAATGGTCCCCTATTCCCTATATAGTGCACTACTCTTGACCAGAACCCTGGGTCCTATAATACAGTACAAAGTACATAGAACTACATAGTGGCCCTGGTCAAAGAAGTGCAGTATAAACTGTAGGGAACATTGACTTCTCTCCACTGTGACGTTTAGGTGAAGACCCTGGTGGATCGGGGGTTGGACTCTGGTTTGAGCTGCCAGTCCCGGACTAGTTTGGATAAGGCCTTGGTGGTGACAGAGAGCCTGGGGTACACACACTGCTGCCTCAACCCGCTGCTGTACGCCTTCACTGGGGTACGGTTTCGACAGGATCTCCTGAGACTGCTGGCCCACTGAGTCTATGGTAAAGGGGTGTACTCCGAGGGGACCGGGGAGTAACACGTCAGCGTCATTCTCTAAAGGACTCACCACCACGAAAATCCTCATGTTGACCACCAGATTTGACTGTTACAACTAAGGTGAAAATGTGTCTTACACCTCGTTTCTTTAAAAGGATACTGACGGTTCATTCTGATCTTTGAATTAGTTATGAGTAAAACTATTGTATTTTCAGCTTACAAATGAATTTTACTGTTAAAACTAAGAGCTGGGGGGGGGGGGTTTACTGTTAGAGCTTGTGAATCATTAATCAACCCCTCTGTATGTCTAACCTCTCTTTATGGGGTTGTGGATCAATAATCAACCCTCAGTATGTCTAATCTCTCTTTATGGGGTTGTGGATCAATAATCAACCCTCAGTATGTCTAATCTCTCTTTATGGGGTTGTGGATCAATAATCAACCCTCTGTATGTCTAACCTCTCTTTATGGGGTTGTGGATCAATAATCAACCCTCTGTATGTCTAACCTCTTTATGGGGTTGTGGATCAATAATCAACCCTCAGTATGACTAACCTCTCTTTATGGGGTTGTGGATCAATAATCAACCCTCAGTATGACTAATCTCTCTTTATGGGGTTGTGGATCAATAATCAACCCTCAGTATGTCTAATCTCTCTTTATGGGGTTGTGGATCAATAATCAACCCTCAGTATGTCTAACCTCTCTTTATGGGGTTGTGGATCAATAATCAACCCTCAGTATGACTAACCTCTTTATGGGGTTGTGGATCAATAATCAACCCTCAGTATGACTAATCTCTCTTTATGGGGTTGTGGATCAATAATCAACCCTCTGTATGACTAACCTCTCTTTATGGGGTTGTGGATCAATAATCAACCCTCAGTATGACTAACCTCTCTTTATGGGGTTGTGGATCAATAATCAACCCTCTGTATGTCTAACCTCTATGGGGTTGTGGATCAATAATCAACCCTCAGTATGACTAACCTCTCTTTATGGGGTTGTGGATCAATAATCAACCCTCAGTATGACTAACCTCTCTTTATGGGGTTGTGGATCAATAATCAACCCTCTGTATGTCTAACCTCTTTATGGGGTTGTGGATCAATAATCAACCCTCAGTATGACTAACCTCTCTTTATGGGGTTGTGGATCAATAATCAACCCTCTGTATGTCTAATCTCTCTTTATGGGGTTGTGGATCAATAATCAACCCTCTGTATGTCTAACCTCTCTTTATGGGGTTGTGGATCAATAATCAACCCTCAGTATGACTAACCTCTATGGGGTTGTGGATCAATAATCAACCCTCAGTATGACTAACCTCTCTTTATGGGGTTGTGGATCAATAATCAACCCTCAGTATGACTAACCTCTCTTTATGGGGTTGTGGATCAATAATCAACCCTCAGTATGACTAACCTCTCTTTATGGGGTTGTGGATCAATAATCAACCCTCAGTATGACTAACCTCTTTATGGGGTTGTGGATCAATAATCAACCCTCAGTATGACTAACCTCTCTTTATGGGGTTGTGGATCAATAATCAACACTCAGTATGACTAACCTCTCTTTATGGGGTTGTGGATCAATAATCAACCCTCAGTATGACTAACCTCTTTATGGGGTTGTGGATCAATAATCAACCCTCAGTATGACTAACCTCTCTTTATGGGGTTGTGGATCAATAATCAACCCTCAGTATGACTAACCTCTCTTTATGGGGTTGTGGATCAATAATCAACCCTCAGTATGACTAACCTCTCTTTATGGGGTTGTGGATCAATAATCAAACCTCAGTATGACTAACCTCTCTTTATGGGGTTGTGGATCAATAATCAACCCTCAGTATGTCTAATCTCTATGGGGTTGTGGATCAATAATCAACCCTCAGTATGACTAATCTCTATGGGGTTGTGGATCAATAATCAACCCTCAGTATGTCTAATCTCTATGGGGTTGTGGATCAATAATCAACCCTCAGTATGACTAACCTCTATGGGGTTGTGACAACACATTCACCTGCTTGTGCAAGCCTCGTGTACAATGCCTTGCGAAAGTATTCGGCCCCCTTGAACTTTGCGACCTTTTGCCACATTTCAGGCTTCAAACATAAAGATATAAAACTGCATTTTTTTGTGAAGAATCAACAACAAGTGGGACACAATCATGAAGTGGAACGACATTTATTGGATATTTCAAACTTTTTTAACAAATCAAAAACTGAAAAATTGGGCGTGCAAAATTATTCAGCCCCCTTAAGTTAATACTTTGTAGCGCCACCTTTTGCTGCGATTACAGCTGTAAGTCGCTTGGGGTATGTCTCTATCAGTTTTGCACATCGAGAGACTGAATTTTTTTCCCATTCCTCCTTGCAAAACAGCTCGAGCTCAGTGAGGTTGGATGGAAAGCATTTGTGAACAGCAGTTTTCAGTTCTTTCCACAGATTCTCGATTGGATTCAGGTCTGGACTTTGACTTGGCCATTCTAACACCTGGATATGTTTATTTTTGAACCATCCCATTGTAGATTTTGCTTTATGTTTTGGATCATTGTCTTGTTGGAAGACAAATCTCCGTCCCAGTCTCAGGTCTTTTGCAGACTCCATCAGGTTTTCTTCCAGAATGGTCCTGTATTTGGCTCCATCCATCTTCCCATCAATTTTAACCATCTTCCCTGTCCCTGCTGAAGAAAAGCAGGCCCAAACCATAATGCTGCCACCACCATGTTTGACAGTGGGGATGGTGTGTTCAGCTGTATTGCTTTTATGCCAAACATAACGTTTTGCATTGTTGCCAAAAAGTTCAATTTTGGTTTAATCTGACCAGAGCACCTTCTTCCACATGTTTGGTGCGTCTCCCAGGTGGCTTGTGGCAAACTTTAAACGACACTTTTTATGGATATCTTTAAGAAATGGCTTTCTTCTTGCCACTCTTCCATAAAGGCCAGATTTGTGCAATATACGACTGATTGTTGTCCTATGGACAGAGTCTCCCACCTCAGCTGTAGATCTCTGCAGTTCATCCAGAGTGATCATGGGCCTCTTGGCTGCATCTCTGATCAGTCTTCTCCTTGTATGAGCTGAAAGTTTAGAGGGACGGCCAGGTCTTGGTAGATTTGCAGTGGTCTGATACTCCTTCCATTTCAATATTATCGCATGCACAGTGCCCCTTGGGATGTTTAAAGCTTGGGAAATCTTTTTGTATCCAAATCCGGCTTTAAACTTCTTCACAACAGTATCTCGGACCTGCCTGGTGTGTTCCTTGTTCTTCATGATGCTCTCTGCGCTTTTAACGGACCTCTGAGACTATCACAGTGCAGGTGCATTTATACGGAGACTTGATTACACACAGGTGGATTGTATTTATCATCATTAGTCATTTAGGTCAACATTGGATCATTCAGGGATCCTTACTGAACTTCTGGAGAGAGTTTGCTGCACTGAAAGTAAAGGGGCTGAATAATTTTGCACGCCCAATTTTCAGTTTTTGAATTGTTAAAAAAGTTTGAAATATCCAATAAATGTCGTTCCACTTCATGATTGTGTCCCACTTGTTGTTGATTCTTCACAAAAAAATACAGTTTTATATCTTTATGTTTGAAGCCTGAAATGTGGCAAAATGTCGCAAAGTTCAAGGGGGCCGAATACTTTCGCAAGCCTCGTGTAAATACTGACATACAGAGTCTTCCTTGATGGCATGCAATAACCCAGTGTTCGACAAACGCTTGTGTTTATAAACATCTATTTGTGTTCTGGATAGTTAATAAACATCTTTGTGTGTTCTGGATAGTTTATAAACGTCTATTTGTGTTCTGGATAGTTTATAAACGTCTATGTGTGTTCTGGATAGTTTATAAACGTCTATGTGTGTTCTGGATAGTTTATAAACGTCTATGTGTGTTCTGGATAGTTAATAAACGTCTATTTGTGTTCTGGATAGTTTATAAACGTCTATTTGTGTTCTGGATAGTTAATAAACGTCTATTTGTGTTCTGGATAGTTTTCTAAACGTGTAATATTGTTCTTTAGCCAATAGACCTGCATTGCCAATTTCTGACTGTATGTGAAATGTATTGAATTTTTTAAAAATCTCAATAAAATATGATTGAGTGCTTCCCAATGTTGTTCCAATCTTTATCCCCCTACGACTCATCAGATTGGTGACTACTGTGTTTAGAAGTATAAACTACTGGGTCTAGAAGTATAAACTACTGTGTTTAGAAGTATAAACTACTGGGTCTAGAAGTATAAACTACTGTGTTTAGAAGTATAAACTACTGGGTCTAGAAGTATAAACTACTGTGTCTAGAAGTATAAACTACTGTGTTTAGAAGTATAAACTACTGGGTCTAGAAGTATAAACTACTGTGTCTAGAAGTATAAACTACTGGGTCTAGAAGTATAAACTACTGTGTTTAGAAGTATAAACTACTGGGTCTAGAAGTATAAACTACTGTGTTTAGAAGTATAAACTACTGGGTCTAGAAGTATAAACTACTGTGTCTAGAAGTATAAACTACTGTGTTTAGAAGTATAAACTACTGGGTCTAGAAGTATAAACTACTGTGTCTAGAAGTATAAACTACTGGGTCTAGAAGTATAAACTACTGGGTCTAGAAGTATAAACTACTGGGTCTAGAAGTATAAACTACTGGGTCTAGAAGTATAAACTACTGGGTCTAAAGTATAAACTACTGTGTTTAGAAGTATAAACTACTGTGTCTAGAAGTATAAACTACTGTGTCTAGAAGTATAAACTACTGTGTATAAAAGCATAACCTACTGTGTCTAGAAGTATAATCTACTGGGTCTAGAAGTATAAATTACTGTGTCTAGAAGTATAAACTACTGGGTCTAATAAACTACCATGTTTAGAAGTATTAACTACTATATCTAGAGTATAAACTACTATTTCTAAAGTATAAATTACTGGATCTAAAGTATAAACTACTGTGTCTAGAAGTATAAACTACTATGTCTAAAGTATAAACTACCATGTTTAGAAGTATTAACTACTATATCTAGAGTATAAACTACTGTGTCTAAATGTATAAACTACTGTGCCGAGAAGAATAAACTACTGTGTTTAGAAGTATTAACTACTATATCTAGAGTATAAACTACTATATCTAGAAGTATAAACTACTGTGTTTAAAGTATAAACTACTGTGTCTAAAGTATAAACTACTGTGTTTAGAAGCATAAACTACAGGGTCTAGAAGTATAAACTACTGGGTCGAAAGTATAAACTACTGTACCTAAAGTATAAACTACTTTGTTTAGAAGTATAAACTACTGTGTCTAGAAGTATAAACTACTGCGTCTAGAAGTATAAACTACTGTGTCTAGAAGTATAAACTACTGGGTCTAAAGTATAAACTCCTGGGTCTAGAAGAATAAACTACTGTGTCTAGAAGTATAAACTACTGTGTCTAAAGTATAAACTACTGGGTCTAAAGTATAAACTACTGTGTTTAGAAGTATAAACTACTGTGTTTAGAAGTATAAACTACAGTGTCTAAAGTATAAATTACTAGTTCTAAATTATAAACTACTGTGTCGAGAAGTATAAACTATTGTGTTTAAAGTACAAACTACTGTGTCTAGAAGTATAAACTACTGTGTCTATAGTATAAACTACTGTGTCTATAGTATAAACTACTGTGTCTATAAGTATATACAGTGGGGCAAAAAAGTATTTAGTCAAGTTCTCCCACTTAAAAAGATGAGAGGCCTGTAATTTTCATCATAGGTACACTTCAACTATGACAGACAATTTTTTTTTTTTTAATCCAGAAAATCACATTGTAGGATTTTTAATGAATTTATTTGCAAATTATGGTGGAAAATAAGTATTTGGTCAATAACAAAAGTTTATCTCAATACTTTGTTATATACCCTTTGTTGGCAATGACAGAGGTCAAACGTTTTCTGTAAGTCTTCACAAGGTTTTCACACACTGTTGCTGGTATTTTGGCCCATTCCTCCATGCAGATCTCCTCTAGAGCAGTGATGTTTTGGGGCTGTTGCTGGGCAACACGGACATTCAACTCCCTCCAAAGATTTTCTATGGGGTTGAGACCTGGAGACTGGCTAGGCCACTCCAGGACCTTGAAATGCTTCTTACGAAGCCACTCCTTCGTTGCCCGGGCGGTGTGTTTGGGATCATTGTCATGCTGAAAGACCCAGCCACGTTTCATCTTCAATACCCTTGCTGATGGAAGTAGGTTTTCACTCAAAATCTCACGATACATGGCCCCATTCTTTCTTTTCTTTACACGGATCAGTCGTCCTGGTCTCTTTGCAGAAAAACAGCCCCAAAGCATGATGTTTCCACCCGCATGCTTCACAGTAGGTATGGTGTTCTTTGGATGCAACTCAGCATTCTTTGTCCTCCAAACACGACGAGTTGAGTTTTTACCAAAAAGTTATATTTTGGTTTCATCTGACCATATGACATTCTCCCAATCTTCTTCTGGATCATCCAAATGCTCTCTAGCACACTTCAGAAGGGCCTGGACATGTACTGGCTTAAGCAGGGGGACACGTCTGGCACTGCAGGATTTGAGTCCCTGGCGGCGTAGTGTGTTACTGATGGTAGGCTTTGTTACTTTGGTTCCAGCTCTCTGCAGGTCATTCACTAGGTCCCCCCGTGTGGTTCTGGGATTTTTGCTCACTGTTCTTGTGATCATTTTGACCCCACGGGGTGAGATCTTGCGTGGAGCCCCAGATCGAGGGAGATTATCAGTGGTCTTGTATGTCTTCCATTTCCTAATAATTGCTCCCACAGTTGATTTCGTCAAACCAAGCTGCTTACCTGTTGCAGATTCAGTCTTCCCAGCCTGGTGCAGGTCTACCATTTTGTTTCTGGTGTCCTTTGACAGCTCTTTGGTCTTGGCCATAGTGGAGTTTGGAGTGTGACTGTTTGAGGTTGTGGACAGGTGTCTTTTATACTGATAACAAGTTCAAACAGGTGCCATTAATACAGGTAACAAGTGGAGAATAGAGGAGCCTCTTAAAGAAGCTAAAGGTCTGTGAGAGCCAGAAATCTTGCTTGTTTGTAGGTGACCAAATACTTATTTTCCACCATAATTTGCAAATAAATTCATTAGAAATCCTACAATGTGATTTTCTGTATTTCTTTCTCATTTTGTCTGTCATGGTTGAAGTGTACCTATGATGAAAATTACAGGCCTCTCTCATCTTTTTAAGTGGGAGAACTTGCACAATTGGTGGCTGACTAAATACTTTTTTGCCCCACTGTAACTACTGTGTCTAAAGTATAAACTACTGTGTCTGGAGTATAAACTACTGTGTCTAGAAGTATAAACTACTATACCTAGAAGTATAAACTACTGTGTCTACAAGAATAAACTACTGTGTCTAGAGTATAAACTACTGGGTCTAGAAGTATAAACAACCGTGTCTAGAAGTATAAACAACCGTGTCTAGAAGTATAAACTACTGTGTCTAGAAGTATAAACGACTGTGTCTAAAAGTATAAACTACTGTGTTTAGAAGTATAAACTACTGGGTCTATAAGTATAAACTACTGTCTAGAAGTATAAACTGCTGTGTCTAAAGTGTACACTACTGTGTCTAGAAGTATAAACTACGACATATAAACTACTGGGTCTAGAAGTATAAACTACTGTGTTTAGAAGTATAAACTACTGGGTCTAGAAGTATAAACTACTGTGTTTAGAAGTATAAACTACTGTGTCTATAAGTATAAACTACTGTGTCTAGAAGTATAAACTACTGTGTTTAGAAGTATAAACTACTGTGTCTAGAAGTATAAACTACTGGGTCTAGAAGTATAAACTACTGGGTCTAGAAGTATAAACTACTGGTTCTAGAAGTATAAACTACTGTGTCTAGAAGTATAAACTACTGTGTTTAGAAGTATAAACTACTGTGTGTAAAGTGTAAACTACTGGGTCTAAAGTATAAACTACTGTGTTTAGAAGTATAAACTACTGTGTTTAGAAGTATAAACTACTGTGTTTAGAAGTATAAACTACTGTGTTTAGAAGTATAAACTACTGTGTCTAGAAGTATAAACTACTGTGTCTAGAAGTGTAAACTACTGTGTCTAGAAGTATAAACTACTGTATCTAAAGTATAAACTACTGTATCTAGAAGTATAAACTACTGGGTCTAGAAGTATAAACTACTGTGTTTAGAAGTATAAACTACTGTGTTTAGAAGTATAAACTACTGTGTTTAGAAGTATAAACTACTGTGTTTAGAAGTATAAACTACTGTGTTTAGAAGTATAAACTACTGGGTCTAGAAGTATAAACTACTGTGTTTAGAAGTATAAACTACTGTGTTTAGAAGTATAAACTACTGTGTCTAGAAGTATAAACTACTGTGTCTAGAAGTATAAACTACTGTATCTAAAGTATAAACTACTGTGTCTGAAGTATAAACTACTGTATCTAAAGTATAAACTACTGTGTTTAGAAGTATAAACTACTGTGTCTGAAGTATAAACTACTGTATCTAAAGTATAAACTACTGTGTTTAGAAGTATAAACTACTGTGTCTGAAGTATAAACTACTGTATCTAAAGTATAAACTACTGGGTCTAGAAGTATAAACTACTGTGTTTAGAAGTATAAACTACTGTGTTTAGAAGTATAAACTACTGTGTCTAGAAGTATAAACTACTGGGTCTAGAAGTATAAACTACTGGTTCTAGAAGTATAAACTACTGGGTCTAGAAGTATAAACTACTGTGTTTAGAAGTATAAACTACTGTGTGTAAAGTGTAAACTACTGGGTCTAAAGTATAAACTACTGTGTTTAGAAGTATAAACTACTGTGTTTAGAAGTATAAACTACTGTGTTTAGAAGTATAAACTACTGTGTTTAGAAGTATAAACTACTGTGTCTAGAAGTATAAACTACTGTGTCTAGAAGTGTAAACTACTGTGTCTAGAAGTATAAACTACTGTATCTAAAGTATAAACTACTGTATCTAGAAGTATAAACTACTGGGTCTAGAAGTATAAACTACTGTGTTTAGAAGTATAAACTACTGTGTTTAGAAGTATAAACTACTGTGTTTAGAAGTATAAACTACTGTGTTTAGAAGTATAAACTACTGGGTCTAGAAGTATAAACTACTGTGTTTAGAAGTATAAACTACTGTGTTTAGAAGTATAAACTACTGTGTCTAGAAGTATAAACTACTGTGTTTAGAAGTATAAACTACTGTGTTTAGAAGTATAAACTACTGGGTCTAGAAGTATAAACTACTGTATCTAGAAGTATAAACTACTGTGTTTAGAAGTATAAACTACTGTGTTTAGAAGTATAAACTACTGTGTTTAGAAGTATAAACTACTGTGTTTAGAAGTATAAACTACTGTATCTAGAAGTATAAACTACTGTGTTTAGAAGTATAAACTACTGTATCTGAAGTATAAACTACTGTGTTTAGAAGTATAAACTACTGTGTTTAGAAGTATAAACTACTGTGTTTAGAAGTATAAACTACTGTGTCTAGAAGTATAAACTACTGGGTCTAGAAGTATAAACTACTGGGTCTAGAAGTATAAACTACTGTGTTTAGAAGTATAAACTACTGTGTTTAGAAGTATAAACTACTGTGTTTAGAAGTATAAACTACTGTGTTTAGAAGTATAAACTACTGGGTCTAGAAGTATAAACTACTGTGTTTAGAAGTATAAACTACTGTGTTTAGAAGTATAAACTACTGTGTTTAGAAGTATAAACTACTGTGTTTATAAGTATAAACTACTGGGTCTGAAGTATAAACTACTGTATCTAGAAGTATAAACTACTGTGTTTAGAAGTATAAACTACTGTGTCTAGAAGTATAAACTACTGTGTCTAGAAGTATAAACTGCTGTATCTAAAGTATAAACTACTGTGTCTGAAGTATAAACTACTGTATCTAAAGTATAAACTACTGTGTTTAGAAGTATAAACTACTGTGTCTGAAGTATAAACTACTGTATCTAAAGTATAAACTACTGTGTTTAGAAGTATAAACTACTGTGTCTGAAGTATAAACTACTGTATCTAAAGTATAAACTACTGGGTCTAGAAGTATAAACTACTGTGTTTAGAAGTATAAACTACTGTGTTTAGAAGTATAAACTACTGTGTCTAGAAGTATAAACTACTGGGTCTAGAAGTATAAACTACTGGTTCTAGAAGTATAAACTACTGGGTCTAGAAGTATAAACTACTGTGTTTAGAAGTATAAACTACTGTGTGTAAAGTGTAAACTACTGGGTCTAAAGTATAAACTACTGTGTTTAGAAGTATAAACTACTGTGTTTAGAAGTATAAACTACTGTGTTTAGAAGTATAAACTACTGTGTTTAGAAGTATAAACTACTGTGTCTAGAAGTATAAACTACTGTGTCTAGAAGTGTAAACTACTGTGTCTAGAAGTATAAACTACTGTATCTAAAGTATAAACTACTGTATCTAGAAGTATAAACTACTGGGTCTAGAAGTATAAACTACTGTGTTTAGAAGTATAAACTACTGTGTTTAGAAGTATAAACTACTGTGTTTAGAAGTATAAACTACTGTGTTTAGAAGTATAAACTACTGGGTCTAGAAGTATAAACTACTGTGTTTAGAAGTATAAACTACTGTGTTTAGAAGTATAAACTACTGTGTCTAGAAGTATAAACTACTGTGTTTAGAAGTATAAACTACTGTGTTTAGAAGTATAAACTACTGGGTCTAGAAGTATAAACTACTGTATCTAGAAGTATAAACTACTGTGTTTAGAAGTATAAACTACTGTGTTTAGAAGTATAAACTACTGTGTTTAGAAGTATAAACTACTGTGTTTAGAAGTATAAACTACTGTATCTAGAAGTATAAACTACTGTGTTTAGAAGTATAAACTACTGTATCTGAAGTATAAACTACTGTGTTTAGAAGTATAAACTACTGTGTTTAGAAGTATAAACTACTGTGTTTAGAAGTATAAACTACTGTGTTTAGAAGTATAAACTACTGGGTCTAGAAGTATAAACTACTGGGTCTAGAAGTATAAACTACTGGGTCTAGAAGTATAAACTACTGTGTTTAGAAGTATAAACTACTGTGTTTAGAAGTATAAACTACTGTGTTTAGAAGTATAAACTACTGTGTTTAGAAGTATAAACTACTGGGTCTAGAAGTATAAACTACTGTGTTTAGAAGTATAAACTACTGTGTTTAGAAGTATAAACTACTGTGTTTAGAAGTATAAACTACTGTGTTTAGAAGTATAAACTACTGGGTCTGAAGTATAAACTACTGTATCTAGAAGTATAAACTACTGTGTTTAGAAGTATAAACTACTGGGTCTAGAAGTATAAACTATTGTGTTTAGAAGTATAAACTACTGTGTTTAGAAGTATAAACTACTGTGTTTAGAAGTATAAACTACTGTGTTTAGAAGTATAAACTACTGGGTCTAGAAGTATAAACTACTGGTTCTAGAAGTATAAACTACTGGGTCTAGAAGTATAAACTACTGTGTTTAGAAGTATAAACTACTGTGTCTAGAAGTATAAACTACTGTGTTTAGAAGTATAAACTACTGTGTTTAGAAGTATAAACTACTGTGTCTGAAGTATAAACTACTGTGTCTAGAAGTATAAACTACTGTGTCTAGAAGTATAAACTACTGGTTCTAGAAGTATAAACTACTGTGTTTAGAAGTATAAACTACTGTGTCTAGAAGTATAAACGACTGTGTCTAAAAGTATAAACTACTGTGTTTAGAAGTATAAACTACTGGGTCTATAAGTATAAACTACTGTCTAGAAGTATAAACTGCTGTGTCTAAAGTGTACACTACTGTGTCTAGAAGTATAAACTACGACATATAAACTACTGGGTCTAGAAGTATAAACTACTGTGTTTAGAAGTATAAACTACTGGGTCTAGAAGTATAAACTACTGTGTTTAGAAGTATAAACTACTGTGTCTATAAGTATAAACTACTGTGTCTAGAAGTATAAACTACTGTGTTTAGAAGTATAAACTACTGTGTCTAGAAGTATAAACTACTGGGTCTAGAAGTATAAACTACTGGGTCTAGAAGTATAAACTACTGGGTCTAGAAGTATAAACTACTGGTTCTAGAAGTATAAACTACTGGGTCTAGAAGTATAAACTACTGTGTGTAAAGTGTAAACTACTGGGTCTAAAGTATAAACTACTGTGTTTAGAAGTATAAACTACTGTGTTTAGAAGTATAAACTACTGTGTTTAGAAGTATAAACTACTGTGTTTAGAAGTATAAACTACTGTGTTTAGAAGTATAAACTACTGTGTCTAGAAGTATAAACTACTGTGTCTAGAAGTGTAAACTACTGTGTCTAGAAGTATAAACTACTGTATCTAAAGTATAAACTACTGTATCTAGAAGTATAAACTACTGGGTCTAGAAGTATAAACTACTGTGTTTAGAAGTATAAACTACTGTGTTTAGAAGTATAAACTACTGTGTTTAGAAGTATAAACTACTGTGTTTAGAAGTATAAACTACTGTGTTTAGAAGTATAAACTACTGGGTCTAGAAGTATAAACTACTGTGTTTAGAAGTATAAACTACTGTGTTTAGAAGTATAAACTACTGTGTTTAGAAGTATAAACTACTGTGTCTAGAAGTATAAACTACTGTGTCTAGAAGTATAAACTACTGTATCTAAAGTATAAACTACTGTGTCTGAAGTATAAACTACTGTATCTAAAGTATAAACTACTGTGTTTAGAAGTATAAACTACTGTGTCTGAAGTATAAACTACTGTGTTTAGAAGTATAAACTACTGTATCTGAAGTATAAACTACTGTGTTTAGAAGTATAAACTACTGTGTTTAGAAGTATAAACTACTGTGTTTAGAAGTATAAACTACTGTGTTTAGAAGTATAAACTACTGGGTCTAGAAGTATAAACTACTGGGTCTAGAAGTATAAACTACTGGGTCTAGAAGTATAAACTACTGTGTTTAGAAGTATAAACTACTGTGTTTAGAAGTATAAACTACTGTGTTTAGAAGTATAAACTACTGTGTTTAGAAGTATAAACTACTGGGTCTAGAAGTATAAACTACTGTGTTTAGAAGTATAAACTACTGTGTTTAGAAGTATAAACTACTGTGTTTAGAAGTATAAACTACTGTGTTTAGAAGTATAAACTACTGGGTCTGAAGTATAAACTACTGTATCTAGAAGTATAAACTACTGTGTTTAGAAGTATAAACTACTGGGTCTAGAAGTATAAACTATTGTGTTTAGAAGTATAAACTACTGTGTTTAGAAGTATAAACTACTGTGTTTAGAAGTATAAACTACTGTGTTTAGAAGTATAAACTACTGGGTCTAGAAGTATAAACTACTGGTTCTAGAAGTATAAACTACTGGGTCTAGAAGTATAAACTACTGTGTTTAGAAGTATAAACTACTGTGTCTAGAAGTATAAACTACTGTGTTTAGAAGTATAAACTACTGTGTTTAGAAGTATAAACTACTGTGTCTGAAGTATAAACTACTGTGTCTAGAAGTATAAACTACTGTGTCTAGAAGTATAAACTACTGGGTCTAGAAGTATAAACTACTGTGTTTAGAAGTATAAACTACTGTGTCTAGAAGTATAAACGACTGTGTCTAAAAGTATAAACTACTGTGTTTAGAAGTATAAACTACTGGGTCTATAAGTATAAACTACTGTCTAGAAGTATAAACTGCTGTGTCTAAAGTGTACACTACTGTGTCTAGAAGTATAAACTACGACATATAAACTACTGGGTCTAGAAGTATAAACTACTGTGTTTAGAAGTATAAACTACTGGGTCTAGAAGTATAAACTACTGTGTTTAGAAGTATAAACTACTGTGTCTATAAGTATAAACTACTGTGTCTAGAAGTATAAACTACTGTGTTTAGAAGTATAAACTACTGTGTCTAGAAGTATAAACTACTGGGTCTAGAAGTATAAACTACTGGGTCTAGAAGTATAAACTACTGGTTCTAGAAGTATAAACTACTGGGTCTAGAAGTATAAACTACTGTGTTTAGAAGTATAAACTACTGTGTGTAAAGTGTAAACTACTGGGTCTAAAGTATAAACTACTGTGTTTAGAAGTATAAACTACTGTGTTTAGAAGTATAAACTACTGTGTTTAGAAGTATAAACTACTGTGTTTAGAAGTATAAACTACTGTGTTTAGAAGTATAAACTACTGTGTCTAGAAGTATAAACTACTGTGTCTAGAAGTGTAAACTACTGTGTCTAGAAGTATAAACTACTGTATCTAAAGTATAAACTACTGTATCTAGAAGTATAAACTACTGGGTCTAGAAGTATAAACTACTGTGTTTAGAAGTATAAACTACTGTGTTTAGAAGTATAAACTACTGTGTTTAGAAGTATAAACTACTGTGTTTAGAAGTATAAACTACTGTATCTAGAAGTATAAACTACTGTGTTTAGAAGTATAAACTACTGTATCTGAAGTATAAACTACTGTGTTTAGAAGTATAAACTACTGTGTTTAGAAGTATAAACTACTGTGTTTAGAAGTATAAACTACTGTGTTTAGAAGTATAAACTACTGGGTCTAGAAGTATAAACTACTGGGTCTAGAAGTATAAACTACTGGGTCTAGAAGTATAAACTACTGTGTTTAGAAGTATAAACTACTGTGTTTAGAAGTATAAACTACTGTGTTTAGAAGTATAAACTACTGTGTTTAGAAGTATAAACTACTGGGTCTAGAAGTATAAACTACTGTGTTTAGAAGTATAAACTACTGTGTTTAGAAGTATAAACTACTGTGTTTAGAAGTATAAACTACTGTGTTTAGAAGTATAAACTACTGGGTCTGAAGTATAAACTACTGTATCTAGAAGTATAAACTACTGTGTTTAGAAGTATAAACTACTGGGTCTAGAAGTATAAACTACTGTGTTTAGAAGTATAAACTACTGTGTTTAGAAGTATAAACTACTGTGTTTAGAAGTATAAACTACTGTGTTTAGAAGTATAAACTACTGGGTCTAGAAGTATAAACTACTGGTTCTAGAAGTATAAACTACTGGGTCTAGAAGTATAAACTACTGTGTTTAGAAGTATAAACTACTGTGTCTAGAAGTATAAACTACTGTGTTTAGAAGTATAAACTACTGTGTTTAGAAGTATAAACTACTGTGTCTGAAGTATAAACTACTGTGTCTAGAAGTATAAACTACTGTGTCTAGAAGTATAAACTACTGGTTCTAGAAGTATAAACTACTGTGTTTAGAAGTATAAACTACTGTGTCTAGAAGTATAAACGACTGTGTCTAAAAGTATAAACTACTGTGTTTAGAAGTATAAACTACTGGGTCTATAAGTATAAACTACTGTCTAGAAGTATAAACTGCTGTGTCTAAAGTGTACACTACTGTGTCTAGAAGTATAAACTACGACATATAAACTACTGGGTCTAGAAGTATAAACTACTGTGTTTAGAAGTATAAACTACTGGGTCTAGAAGTATAAACTACTGTGTTTAGAAGTATAAACTACTGTGTCTATAAGTATAAACTACTGTGTCTAGAAGTATAAACTACTGTGTTTAGAAGTATAAACTACTGTGTCTAGAAGTATAAACTACTGGGTCTAGAAGTATAAACTACTGGGTCTAGAAGTATAAACTACTGGTTCTAGAAGTATAAACTACTGGGTCTAGAAGTATAAACTACTGTGTTTAGAAGTATAAACTACTGTGTGTAAAGTGTAAACTACTGGGTCTAAAGTATAAACTACTGTGTTTAGAAGTATAAACTACTGTGTTTAGAAGTATAAACTACTGTGTTTAGAAGTATAAACTACTGTGTTTAGAAGTATAAACTACTGTGTTTAGAAGTATAAACTACTGTGTCTAGAAGTATAAACTACTGTGTCTAGAAGTGTAAACTACTGTGTCTAGAAGTATAAACTACTGTATCTAAAGTATAAACTACTGTATCTAGAAGTATAAACTACTGGGTCTAGAAGTATAAACTACTGTGTTTAGAAGTATAAACTACTGTGTTTAGAAGTATAAACTACTGTGTTTAGAAGTATAAACTACTGTGTTTAGAAGTATAAACTACTGTGTTTAGAAGTATAAACTACTGGGTCTAGAAGTATAAACTACTGTGTTTAGAAGTATAAACTACTGTGTTTAGAAGTATAAACTACTGTGTTTAGAAGTATAAACTACTGTGTCTAGAAGTATAAACTACTGTGTCTAGAAGTATAAACTACTGTATCTAAAGTATAAACTACTGTGTCTGAAGTATAAACTACTGTTTCTAAAGTATAAACTACTGTGTTTAGAAGTATAAACTACTGTGTCTGAAGTATAAACTACTGTATCTAAAGTATAAACTACTGTGTTTAGAAGTATAAACTACTGTATCTGAAGTATAAACTACTGTGTTTAGAAGTATAAACTACTGTGTTTAGAAGTATAAACTACTGTGTTTAGAAGTATAAACTACTGTGTTTAGAAGTATAAACTACTGGGTCTAGAAGTATAAACTACTGGGTCTAGAAGTATAAACTACTGGGTCTAGAAGTATAAACTACTGTGTTTAGAAGTATAAACTACTGTGTTTAGAAGTATAAACTACTGTGTTTAGAAGTATAAACTACTGTGTTTAGAAGTATAAACTACTGGGTCTAGAAGTATAAACTACTGTGTTTAGAAGTATAAACTACTGTGTTTAGAAGTATAAACTACTGTGTTTAGAAGTATAAACTACTGTGTTTAGAAGTATAAACTACTGGGTCTGAAGTATAAACTACTGTATCTAGAAGTATAAACTACTGTGTTTAGAAGTATAAACTACTGGGTCTAGAAGTATAAACTACTGTGTTTAGAAGTATAAACTACTGTGTTTAGAAGTATAAACTACTGTGTTTAGAAGTATAAACTACTGTGTTTAGAAGTATAAACTACTGGGTCTAGAAGTATAAACTACTGGTTCTAGAAGTATAAACTACTGGGTCTAGAAGTATAAACTACTGTGTTTAGAAGTATAAACTACTGTGTCTAGAAGTATAAACTACTGTGTTTAGAAGTATAAACTACTGTGTTTAGAAGTATAAACTACTGTGTCTGAAGTATAAACTACTGTGTCTAGAAGTATAAACTACTGTGTCTAGAAGTATAAACTACTGGGTCTAGAAGTATAAACTACTGTGTTTAGAAGTATAAACTACTGTGTCTAGAAGTATAAACGACTGTGTCTAAAAGTATAAACTACTGTGTTTAGAAGTATAAACTACTGGGTCTATAAGTATAAACTACTGTCTAGAAGTATAAACTGCTGTGTCTAAAGTGTACACTACTGTGTCTAGAAGTATAAACTACGACATATAAACTACTGGGTCTAGAAGTATAAACTACTGTGTTTAGAAGTATAAACTACTGGGTCTAGAAGTATAAACTACTGTGTTTAGAAGTATAAACTACTGTGTCTATAAGTATAAACTACTGTGTCTAGAAGTATAAACTACTGTGTTTAGAAGTATAAACTACTGTGTCTAGAAGTATAAACTACTGGGTCTAGAAGTATAAACTACTGGGTCTAGAAGTATAAACTACTGGTTCTAGAAGTATAAACTACTGGGTCTAGAAGTATAAACTACTGTGTTTAGAAGTATAAACTACTGTGTGTAAAGTGTAAACTACTGGGTCTAAAGTATAAACTACTGTGTTTAGAAGTATAAACTACTGTGTTTAGAAGTATAAACTACTGTGTTTAGAAGTATAAACTACTGTGTTTAGAAGTATAAACTACTGTGTTTAGAAGTATAAACTACTGTGTCTAGAAGTATAAACTACTGTGTCTAGAAGTGTAAACTACTGTGTCTAGAAGTATAAACTACTGTATCTAAAGTATAAACTACTGTATCTAGAAGTATAAACTACTGGGTCTAGAAGTATAAACTACTGTGTTTAGAAGTATAAACTACTGTGTTTAGAAGTATAAACTACTGTGTTTAGAAGTATAAACTACTGTGTTTAGAAGTATAAACTACTGTGTTTAGAAGTATAAACTACTGGGTCTAGAAGTATAAACTACTGTGTTTAGAAGTATAAACTACTGTGTTTAGAAGTATAAACTACTGTGTTTAGAAGTATAAACTACTGTGTCTAGAAGTATAAACTACTGTGTCTAGAAGTATAAACTACTGTATCTAAAGTATAAACTACTGTGTCTGAAGTATAAACTACTGTATCTAAAGTATAAACTACTGTGTTTAGAAGTATAAACTACTGTGTCTGAAGTATAAACTACTGTATCTAAAGTATAAACTACTGTGTTTAGAAGTATAAACTACTGTGTCTGAAGTATAAACTACTGTATCTAAAGTATAAACTACTGGGTCTAGAAGTATAAACTACTGTGTTTAGAAGTATAAACTACTGTGTTTAGAAGTATAAACTACTGTGTCTAGAAGTATAAACTACTGGGTCTAGAAGTATAAACTACTGGTTCTAGAAGTATAAACTACTGGGTCTAGAAGTATAAACTACTGTGTTTAGAAGTATAAACTACTGTGTGTAAAGTGTAAACTACTGGGTCTAAAGTATAAACTACTGTGTTTAGAAGTATAAACTACTGTGTTTAGAAGTATAAACTACTGTGTTTAGAAGTATAAACTACTGTGTTTAGAAGTATAAACTACTGTGTCTAGAAGTATAAACTACTGTGTCTAGAAGTGTAAACTACTGTGTCTAGAAGTATAAACTACTGTATCTAAAGTATAAACTACTGTATCTAGAAGTATAAACTACTGGGTCTAGAAGTATAAACTACTGTGTTTAGAAGTATAAACTACTGTGTTTAGAAGTATAAACTACTGTGTTTAGAAGTATAAACTACTGTGTTTAGAAGTATAAACTACTGTGTTTAGAAGTATAAACTACTGTGTTTAGAAGTAGAAACTACTGGGTCTAGAAGTATAAACTACTGTGTTTAGAAGTATAAACTACTGTGTTTAGAAGTATAAACTACTGTGTCTAGAAGTATAAACTACTGTGTTTAGAAGTATAAACTACTGTGTTTAGAAGTATAAACTACTGTGTTTAGAAGTATAAACTACTGTGTTTAGAAGTATAAACTACTGTGTTTAGAAGTATAAACTACTGTGTTTAGAAGTATAAACTACTGTGTTTAGAAGTATAAACTACTGTGTTTAGAAGTATAAACTACTGGGTCTAGAAGTATAAACTACTGTGTTTAGAAGTATAAACTACTGTGTTTAGAAGTATAAACTACTGTGTCTAGAAGTATAAACTACTGTGTTTAGAAGTATAAACTACTGTGTTTAGAAGTATAAACTACTGTGTTTAGAAGTATAAACTACTGTATCTAGAAGTATAAACTACTGTGTTTAGAAGTATAAACTACTGTATCTGAAGTATAAACTACTGTGTTTAGAAGTATAAACTACTGTGTTTAGAAGTATAAACTACTGTGTTTAGAAGTATAAACTACTGGGTCTAGAAGTATAAACTACTGGGTCTAGAAGTATAAACTACTGGGTCTAGAAGTATAAACTACTGTGTTTAGAAGTATAAACTACTGTGTTTAGAAGTATAAACTACTGTGTTTAGAAGTATAAACTACTGTGTTTAGAAGTATAAACTACTGTGTTTAGAAGTATAAACTACTGTGTCTAGAAGTATAAACTACTGTGTCTAGAAGTGTAAACTACTGTGTCTAGAAGTATAAACTACTGTATCTAAAGTATAAACTACTGTATCTAGAAGTATAAACTACTGGGTCTAGAAGTATAAACTACTGTGTTTAGAAGTATAAACTACTGTGTTTAGAAGTATAAACTACTGTGTTTAGAAGTATAAACTACTGTGTTTAGAAGTATAAACTACTGGGTCTAGAAGTATAAACTACTGTGTTTAGAAGTATAAACTACTGTGTTTAGAAGTATAAACTACTGTGTCTAGAAGTATAAACTACTGTGTTTAGAAGTATAAACTACTGTGTTTAGAAGTATAAACTACTGTGTTTAGAAGTATAAACTACTGTGTTTAGAAGTATAAACTACTGTGTTTAGAAGTATAAACTACTGTGTTTAGAAGTATAAACTACTGTGTTTAGAAGTATAAACTACTGTGTTTAGAAGTATAAACTACTGTGTTTAGAAGTATAAACTACTGGGTCTAGAAGTATAAACTACTGTGTTTAGAAGTATAAACTACTGTGTTTAGAAGTATAAACTACTGTGTCTAGAAGTATAAACTACTGTGTTTAGAAGTATAAACTACTGTGTTTAGAAGTATAAACTACTGTGTTTAGAAGTATAAACTACTGTATCTAGAAGTATAAACTACTGTGTTTAGAAGTATAAACTACTGTATCTGAAGTATAAACTACTGTGTTTAGAAGTATAAACTACTGTGTTTAGAAGTATAAACTACTGTGTTTAGAAGTATAAACTACTGGGTCTAGAAGTATAAACTACTGGGTCTAGAAGTATAAACTACTGGGTCTAGAAGTATAAACTACTGTGTTTAGAAGTATAAACTACTGTGTTTAGAAGTATAAACTACTGTGTTTAGAAGTATAAACTACTGTGTTTAGAAGTATAAACTACTGGGTCTAGAAGTATAAACTACTGTGTTTAGAAGTATAAACTACTGTGTTTAGAAGTATAAACTACTGTGTTTAGAAGTATAAACTACTGGGTCTGAAGTATAAACTACTGTATCTAGAAGTATAAACTACTGTGTTTAGAAGTATAAACTACTGGGTCTAGAAGTATAAACTACTGTGTTTAGAAGTATAAACTACTGTGTTTAGAAGTATAAACTACTGTGTTTAGAAGTATAAACTACTGGGTCTAGAAGTATAAACTACTGTGTCTAGAAGTATAAACTACTGGGTCTAGAAGTATAAACTACTGTGTTTAGAAGTATGAACTACTGTGTCTAGAAGTATAAACTACTGTGTCTAGAAGTATAAACTACTGTGTTTAGAAGTATAAACTACTGTGTTTAGAAGTATAAACTACTGTGTCTGAAGTATAAACTACTGTGTCTAGAAGTATAAACTACTGTGTCTAGAAGTATAAACTACTGGGTCTAGAAGTATAAACTACTGTGTTTAGAAGTATAAACTACTGTGTTTAGAAGTATACACTACTGTGTTTAGAAGTATAAACTACTGTGTTTAGAAGTATAAACTACTGTGTTTAGAAGTATAAACTACTGTGTTTAGAAGTATAAACTACTGGGTCTAGAAGTATAAACTACTGTGTTTAGAAGTATAAACTACTGGGTCTAGAAGTATAAACTACTGTGTCTGAAGTATAAACTACTGTGTCTGAAGTATAAACTACTGTGTCTAGAAGTATAAACTACTGGGTCTAGAAGTATAAACTACTGGGTCTAGAAGTATAAACTACTGGGTCTAGAAGTATAAACTACTGGGTCTAGAAGTATAAACTACTGTGTTTAGAAGTATAAACTACTGGGTCTAGAAGTATAAACTACTGTGTTTAGAAGTATATACTACTGTGTTTAGAAGTATAAACTACTGGGTCTAGAAGTATAAACTACTGTGTTTAGAAGTATAAACTACTGTGTTTAGAAGTATAAACTACTGTGTTTAGAAGTATAAACTACTGTGTTTAGAAGTATAAACTACTGTGTCTGAAGTATAAACTACTGTGTCTAGAAGTATAAACTACTGTGTCTAGAAGTATAAACTACTGGGTCTAGAAGTATAAACTACTGTGTTTAGAAGTATAAACTACTGTGTTTAGAAGTATAAACTACTGTGTTTAGAAGTATAAACTACTGTGTTTAGAAGTATAAACTACTGTGTTTAGAAGTATAAACTACTGTGTTTAGAAGTATAAACTACTGTGTTTAGAAGTATAAACTACTGGGTCTAGAAGTATAAACTACTGTGTTTAGAAGTATAAACTACTGGGTCTAGAAGTATAAACTACTGTGTCTGAAGTATAAACTACTGTGTTTAGAAGTATAAACTACTGTGTTTAGAAGTATAAACTACTGTGTTTAGAAGTATAAACTACTGTGTCTAGAAGTATAAACTACTGTGTTTAGAAGTATAAACTACTGTGTTTAGAAGTATAAACTACTGTGTTTAGAAGTATAAACTACTGTGTTTAGAAGTATAAACTACTGTGTTTAGAAGTATAAACTACTGTGTTTAGAAGTATAAACTACTGGGTCTAGAAGTATAAACTACTGGGTCTAGAAGTATAAACTACTGGGTCTAGAAGTATAAACTACTGTGTTTAGAAGTATAAACTACTGGGTCTAGAAGTATAAACTACTGTGTTTAGAAGTATAAACTACTGTGTTTAGAAGTATAAACTACTGGGTCTAGAAGTATAAACTACTGTGTTTAGAAGTATAAACTACTGTGTTTAGAAGTATAAACTACTGTGTTTAGAAGTATAAACTACTGTGTTTAGAAGTATAAACTACTGTGTCTAGAAGTATAAACTACTGTGTTTAGAAGTATAAACTACTGTGTTTAGAAGTATAAACTACTGTGTTTAGAAGTATAAACTACTGTGTTTAGAAGTATAAACTACTGGGTCTAGAAGTATAAACTACTGTGTTTAGAAGTATAAACTACTGTGTCTAGAAGTATAAACTACTGTGTTTAGAAGTATAAACTACTGTGTTTAGAAGTATAAACTACTGTGTTTAGAAGTATAAACTACTGTGTTTAGAAGTATAAACTACTGTGTTTAGAAGTATAAACTACTGGGTCTAGAAGTATAAACTACTGTGTTTAGAAGTATAAACTACTGTGTTTAGAAGTATAAACTAC
Source organism: Oncorhynchus mykiss (assembly GCF_057628025.1). Lineage (NCBI taxonomy): Eukaryota > Metazoa > Chordata > Actinopteri > Salmoniformes > Salmonidae > Oncorhynchus > Oncorhynchus mykiss. The sequence continues at coordinate 44,180,064 of NC_143045.1, read as the reverse complement.
TGTGTCTAGAAGTATAAACTACTGTGTTTAGAAGTATAAACTACTGTGTTTAGAAGTATAAACTACTGTGTTTAGAAGTATAAACTACTGTATCTAGAAGTATAAACTACTGTGTTTAGAAGTATAAACTACTGTATCTGAAGTATAAACTACTGTGTTTAGAAGTATAAACTACTGTGTTTAGAAGTATAAACTACTGTGTTTAGAAGTATAAACTACTGGGTCTAGAAGTATAAACTACTGGGTCTAGAAGTATAAACTACTGTGTTTAGAAGTATAAACTACTGTGTTTAGAAGTATAAACTACTGTGTTTAGAAGTATAAACTACTGTGTTTAGAAGTATAAACTACTGTGTTTAGAAGTATAAACTACTGGGTCTAGAAGTATAAACTACTGTGTTTAGAAGTATAAACTACTGGGTCTAGAAGTATAAACTACTGTGTCTAGAAGTATAAACTACTGGGTCTAGAAGTATAAACTACTGTGTTTAGAAGTATGAACTACTGTGTCTAGAAGTATAAACTACTGTGTCTAGAAGTATAAACTACTGTGTTTAGAAGTATAAACTACTGTGTTTAGAAGTATAAACTACTGTGTCTGAAGTATAAACTACTGTGTCTAGAAGTATAAACTACTGTGTCTAGAAGTATAAACTACTGGGTCTAGAAGTATAAACTACTGTGTTTAGAAGTATAAACTACTGTGTTTAGAAGTATACACTACTGTGTTTAGAAGTATAAACTACTGTGTTTAGAAGTATAAACTACTGTGTTTAGAAGTATAAACTACTGTGTTTAGAAGTATAAACTACTGTGTTTAGAAGTATAAACTACTGTGTTTAGAAGTATAAACTACTGGGTCTAGAAGTATAAACTACTGGGTCTAGAAGTATAAACTACTGGGTCTAGAAGTATAAACTACTGTGTTTAGAAGTATAAACTACTGGGTCTAGAAGTATAAACTACTGGGTCTAGAAGTATAAACTACTGTGTTTAGAAGTATAAACTACTGGGTCTAGAAGTATAAACTACTGTGTTTAGAAGTATATACTACTGTGTTTAGAAGTATAAACTACTGGGTCTAGAAGTATAAACTACTGTGTTTAGAAGTATAAACTACTGTGTTTAGAAGTATAAACTACTGTGTTTAGAAGTATAAACTACTGTGTTTAGAAGTATAAACTACTGTGTCTGAAGTATAAACTACTGTGTCTAGAAGTATAAACTACTGTGTCTAGAAGTATAAACTACTGGGTCTAGAAGTATAAACTACTGTGTTTAGAAGTATAAACTACTGTGTTTAGAAGTATAAACTACTGTGTTTAGAAGTATAAACTACTGTGTTTAGAAGTATAAACTACTGTGTTTAGAAGTATAAACTACTGTGTTTAGAAGTATAAACTACTGTGTTTAGAAGTATAAACTACTGGGTCTAGAAGTATAAACTACTGTGTTTAGAAGTATAAACTACTGGGTCTAGAAGTATAAACTACTGTGTCTGAAGTATAAACTACTGTGTCTGAAGTATAAACTACTGTGTCTGAAGTATAAACTACTGTGTCTGAAGTATAAACTACTGTGTCTAGAAGTATAAACTACTGGGTCTAGAAGTATAAACTACTGGGTCTAGAAGTATAAACTACTGGGTCTAGAAGTATAAACTACTGTGTTTAGAAGTATAAACTACTGTGTTTAGAAGTATAAACTACTGGGTCTAGAAGTATAAACTACTGTGTTTAGAAGTATATACTACTGTGTTTAGAAGTATAAACTACTGGGTCTAGAAGTATAAACTACTGTGTTTAGAAGTATAAACTACTGTGTTTAGAAGTATAAACTACTGTGTTTAGAAGTATAAACTACTGTGTTTAGAAGTATAAACTACTGTGTCTAGAAGTATAAACTACTGTGTTTAGAAGTATAAACTACTGTGTTTAGAAGTATAAACTACTGTGTTTAGAAGTATAAACTACTGTGTTTAGAAGTATAAACTACTGTGTTTAGAAGTATAAACTACTGTGTTTAGAAGTATAAACTACTGGGTCTAGAAGTATAAACTACTGGGTCTAGAAGTATAAACTACTGGGTCTAGAAGTATAAACTACTGTGTTTAGAAGTATAAACTACTGGGTCTAGAAGTATAAACTACTGTGTTTAGAAGTATAAACTACTGTGTTTAGAAGTATAAACTACTGGGTCTAGAAGTATAAACTACTGTGTTTAGAAGTATAAACTACTGTGTTTAGAAGTATAAACTACTGTGTTTAGAAGTATAAACTACTGTGTTTAGAAGTATAAACTACTGTGTCTAGAAGTATAAACTACTGTGTTTAGAAGTATAAACTACTGTGTTTAGAAGTATAAACTACTGTGTTTAGAAGTATAAACTACTGTGTTTAGAAGTATAAACTACTGGGTCTAGAAGTATAAACTACTGTGTTTAGAAGTATAAACTACTGTGTCTAGAAGTATAAACTACTGTGTTTAGAAGTATAAACTACTGTGTTTAGAAGTATAAACTACTGTGTTTAGAAGTATAAACTACTGTGTTTAGAAGTATAAACTACTGTGTTTAGAAGTATAAACTACTGGGTCTAGAAGTATAAACTACTGTGTTTAGAAGTATAAACTACTGTGTTTAGAAGTATAAACTACTGTGTCTAGAAGTATAAACTACTGTGTTTAGAAGTATAAACTACTGTGTTTAGAAGTATAAACTACTGTGTTTAGAAGTATAAACTACTGTATCTAGAAGTATAAACTACTGTGTTTAGAAGTATAAACTACTGTATCTGAAGTATAAACTACTGTGTTTAGAAGTATAAACTACTGTGTTTAGAAGTATAAACTACTGTGTTTAGAAGTATAAACTACTGGGTCTAGAAGTATAAACTACTGGGTCTAGAAGTATAAACTACTGTGTTTAGAAGTATAAACTACTGTGTTTAGAAGTATAAACTACTGTGTTTAGAAGTATAAACTACTGTGTTTAGAAGTATAAACTACTGTGTTTAGAAGTATAAACTACTGGGTCTAGAAGTATAAACTACTGTGTTTAGAAGTATAAACTACTGGGTCTAGAAGTATAAACTACTGTGTCTAGAAGTATAAACTACTGGGTCTAGAAGTATAAACTACTGTGTTTAGAAGTATGAACTACTGTGTCTAGAAGTATAAACTACTGTGTCTAGAAGTATAAACTACTGTGTTTAGAAGTATAAACTACTGTGTTTAGAAGTATAAACTACTGTGTCTGAAGTATAAACTACTGTGTCTAGAAGTATAAACTACTGTGTCTAGAAGTATAAACTACTGGGTCTAGAAGTATAAACTACTGTGTTTAGAAGTATAAACTACTGTGTTTAGAAGTATACACTACTGTGTTTAGAAGTATAAACTACTGTGTTTAGAAGTATAAACTACTGTGTTTAGAAGTATAAACTACTGTGTTTAGAAGTATAAACTACTGGGTCTAGAAGTATAAACTACTGTGTTTAGAAGTATAAACTACTGGGTCTAGAAGTATAAACTACTGTGTCTGAAGTATAAACTACTGTGTCTGAAGTATAAACTACTGTGTCTAGAAGTATAAACTACTGGGTCTAGAAGTATAAACTACTGGGTCTAGAAGTATAAACTACTGGGTCTAGAAGTATAAACTACTGGGTCTAGAAGTATAAACTACTGTGTTTAGAAGTATAAACTACTGGGTCTAGAAGTATAAACTACTGTGTTTAGAAGTATATACTACTGTGTTTAGAAGTATAAACTACTGGGTCTAGAAGTATAAACTACTGTGTTTAGAAGTATAAACTACTGTGTTTAGAAGTATAAACTACTGTGTTTAGAAGTATAAACTACTGTGTTTAGAAGTATAAACTACTGTGTCTGAAGTATAAACTACTGTGTCTAGAAGTATAAACTACTGTGTCTAGAAGTATAAACTACTGGGTCTAGAAGTATAAACTACTGTGTTTAGAAGTATAAACTACTGTGTTTAGAAGTATAAACTACTGTGTTTAGAAGTATAAACTACTGTGTTTAGAAGTATAAACTACTGTGTTTAGAAGTATAAACTACTGTGTTTAGAAGTATAAACTACTGTGTTTAGAAGTATAAACTACTGGGTCTAGAAGTATAAACTACTGTGTTTAGAAGTATAAACTACTGGGTCTAGAAGTATAAACTACTGTGTCTGAAGTATAAACTACTGTGTCTGAAGTATAAACTACTGTGTCTAGAAGTATAAACTACTGGGTCTAGAAGTATAAACTACTGGGTCTAGAAGTATAAACTACTGGGTCTAGAAGTATAAACTACTGGGTCTAGAAGTATAAACTACTGTGTTTAGAAGTATAAACTACTGGGTCTAGAAGTATAAACTACTGTGTTTAGAAGTATATACTACTGTGTTTAGAAGTATAAACTACTGGGTCTAGAAGTATAAACTACTGTGTTTAGAAGTATAAACTACTGTGTTTAGAAGTATAAACTACTGTGTTTAGAAGTATAAACTACTGTGTTTAGAAGTATAAACTACTGTGTCTAGAAGTATAAACTACTGTGTTTAGAAGTATAAACTACTGTGTTTAGAAGTATAAACTACTGTGTTTAGAAGTATAAACTACTGTGTTTAGAAGTATAAACTACTGTATTTAGAAGTATAAACTACTGTGTTTAGAAGTATAAACTACTGGGTCTAGAAGTATAAACTACTGGGTCTAGAAGTATAAACTACTGTGTTTAGAAGTATAAACTACTGGGTCTAGAAGTATAAACTACTGTGTTTAGAAGTATAAACTACTGTGTTTAGAAGTATAAACTACTGGGTCTAGAAGTATAAACTACTGTGTTTAGAAGTATAAACTACTGTGTTTAGAAGTATAAACTACTGTGTTTAGAAGTATAAACTACTGTGTTTAGAAGTATAAACTACTGTGTCTAGAAGTATAAACTACTGTGTTTAGAAGTATAAACTACTGTGTTTAGAAGTATAAACTACTGTGTTTAGAAGTATAAACTACTGTGTTTAGAAGTATAAACTACTGGGTCTAGAAGTATAAACTACTGTGTTTAGAAGTATAAACTACTGTGTCTAGAAGTATAAACTACTGTGTTTAGAAGTATAAACTACTGTGTTTAGAAGTATAAACTACTGTGTTTAGAAGTATAAACTACTGTGTTTAGAAGTATAAACTACTGTGTTTAGAAGTATAAACTACTGTGTTTAGAAGTATAAACTACTGTGTTTAGAAGTATAAACTACTGTGTTTAGAAGTATAAACTACTGTGTCTAGAAGTATAAACTACTGTGTCTAGAAGTATAAACTACTGTGTCTAGAAGTATAAACTACTGTGTTTAGAAGTATAAACTACTGTGTTTAGAAGTATAAACTACTGTGTTTAGAAGTATAAACTACTGGGTCTAGAAGTATAAACTACTGTGTTTAGAAGTATAAACTACTGTGTTTAGAAGTATAAACTACTGGGTCTAGAAGTATAAACTACTGTGTTTAGAAGTATAAACTACTGTGTTTAGAAGTATAAACTACTGTGTTTAGAAGTATAAACTACTGTGTTTAGAAGTATAAACTACTGTGTTTAGAAGTATAAACTACTGTGTCTAGAAGTATAAACTACTGTGTTTAGAAGTATAAACTACTGTGTTTAGAAGTATAAACTACTGTGTTTAGAAGTATAAACTACTGTGTTTAGAAGTATAAACTACTGTGTTTAGAAGTATAAACTACTGTGTCTAGAAGTATAAACTACTGTGTTTAGAAGTATAAACTACTGTGTTTAGAAGTATAAACTACTGTGTTTAGAAGTATAAACTACTGTGTCTAGAAGTATAAACTACTGTGTTTAGAAGTATAAACTACTGTGTCTGAAGTATAAACTACATAAAAGGTCAATGACTCCAACACAATGACATGGATAGAGTTCAGTATTCTTTCATTTTTTTGACTTCTATTAAAACACAGTTATACAGAACATTTGCAAACAATCACAAATTGCATCTTATATACAGCAACTATATATATATATCATATATATATATATATATATATCATATATATTTATATATTCCAGTTTGGTAGCCGGAGGAGAAAAATAATCAATGATATCAAACATATATAAACCAATAGGCTTTGCCTCACAACCGTAAACCTCGTCCAAAACCAACACAGTCATCTGTGAAATATAGGCTCCATATTTTACAGACATTGTAGAAAATGGCTTCACATATCTTTATTAAACCGTTGTCATGACAGCTCTTCAATATTATTATTCTTTTTTTTATCAGTTTTTACTCAATCGATGTTTAACCATTCGAAGCAATAATAACAGTATTAACATTGATGGATGAAAACATATGAGACAATGGAAAAACACCCTATTGAAAAGAAGGTTTTTACAGTAATTCTGCATCCCAAACACACTATGTAGTGAATAGGGGGCCATTTTGACCACAAACATGTACCAGGAGGCTGTTGGATCAGGAGGATCAGCAGGGCATGTTAGCCAGGGCCGTAGCCTAGGGGACTGTCCAGGGACATACCTCTCTGTCTGAGTGGCCCCTGGGAGCCAGGGCCAATGCCGGGGCCCATCATCCCACCCTGGGGGTGTGGGGGGCCCGGTCCCATCAGGGGGCCCTGAGGGGACATGAGGGATCCCCCCTGCTGGCCGAATGGGTCCCCAGGGAGGCCCATACTTCTCTGCTTAGCCTGCATCAGCATGAGGTTCTGCTGGGCCATTAGGCTGTGTTGTTGGGAAGACATCATGGATGGGTGGGGCTGGGGGCCAAGGTGGCCGCCGTGGAGGAGGCTGTTCGCCATCATGGCCTGCTGTTGAAGCTGTTGCTGGGTGGGGCCTGGCCCCATACCTGTCCTCCCCATCATGTGTCCAGGATGCATCATGTGACCACCCGGACCCCCCATGCCCCTGGATCCCCCCTGGGGCATCCCCGCCATACCATGTCTACCCATTCCGCAGTGGGAGGGGTGGGGGGGCAGCTGCTGTTCTGCCATCATGTTCTGCAGGTTAGCAATGTGAGGGTTGGAGGAGGGGGCATTGCTGTGAGGGCCAGGGGCAGAGAGCTGTTTCAGCAGCTGTGGAGGAAGGGGGCCAGGGCCCTGGGAGCCAGGCTGGCCCTGGTGGGGGTTAGGGTGGTTCCCCTGGCCCTGCTGGACCCCGGACATGCCCTCTGCCTTGGGGAAATACTGCAGGGTGGAGGAGGGCTTGTCGGAGGGGATGATACGAGACAGGTCGAACTCCGGGATGCCAGAGTGGGTCGGTCGGATGACGTCACTCAGGTCGGGGCCGTCGGGGCCCAAAAAGGAGTCCGAGGGGTGGGGGCCGCGCTGGTGGGGGTGGGACATGCCCTTACTGAGCATGTGCTGCAGCTGCTGGGGGGGGATAACATCTTCTGGGTTCTGTTGGGAGAACTGGGGGGGCATACCGCCCAGAGGGGAGTGCATGGGGCCTCCGTGAGAGGGGTGCTGCATGCGAGGGAACCCTCCCATCTGGTTTTGGGGGTGCATGGGGGACAAGCTGTACCCCATCCTGTCCAGGGGTCCCCCTCCGGCACCCATCATGGCAGGGTTCATACCGTTCAGGCCCATTGGGTTGGGGGACAGCTGGCCACTGTGGGGCCCAATGGAACTCTGGGACAGCATCATAGAGCCCTGATGGTTCCCTGGGTTACCTGATAGTAGACAGAGAGACAGAGAGAGAGACAGACAGAGCGAGAGAGAGAGAGAGAGAGGAGAGAGACAGTGACAAACAAACAGACAGAGAGACAGAGAGAGACAGACAGAGCGAGAGAGCGAGAGAGAGAGACAGAGAGACAGAGAGAGAGACAGAGAGAGAGAGACAGAGAGACAGACAGAGCGAGAGAGAGAGACAGAGAGAGAGAGAGAGAGAGACAGAGAGAGAGAGACAGTGACAAACAAACAGACAGAGAGAGAGAGAGAAACAGAGAGAGAGACAGACAGAGCGAGAGAGAGAGAGAGAGAGAGAGAGAGAGAGAGAGGAGAGAGACAGTGACAAACAAACAGACAGAGAGACAGAGAGAGACAGACAGAGCGAGAGAGAGAGACAGAGAGAGAGAGACAGAGAGAGAGAGACAGAGAGAGAGAGACAGAGCGAGAGAGAGAGACAGAGAGAGAGAGAGAGAGAGAGAGAGAGAGAGACAGTGACAAACAAACAGACAGAGAGAGAGAGAGAAACAGAGAGAGAGACAGACAGAGCGAGAGAGAGAGACAGAGAGAGAGAGAGAGACAGAGAGAGAGAGAGACAGAGAGAGAGAGAGAGAGAGAGAGAGAGACAGAGACAGAGAGAGACAGACAGAGCGAGAGAGAGAGAGAGAGACAGAGACAGACAGAGCGAGAGAGAGAGAGAGACAGAGAGAGAGAGAGAGACAGAGAGAGCAAGAGAGAGAGACAGAGAGAAGAGAGACAATGACAAACAGACAGAGAGAGGATCATCACTATTTACTAAACATCGAATAACAATAACATGTAAATGAACATGCCCAATTTTATCACAAAATGTTATATCAAATATGTTTTAAGAGACAATTAAAATAAAATAAAAAAAATTGCTCTCTCACAATCATGGAAATACAGAAAGATTGTTATACAAAAATGGTAGATTTAATCAAATATGGGTTACGTGTGGACTTTGACCAAGACAAGTGGTCAGCGTACCTCCGATGTTGACTCCGGACAGCAGAGGGCGATCTGGCATCATCTCGTCATCGGAGGTGGCAATGGTCTTGATAGCGTCGTGGTAGAGTGGGGTGGAGCTAGGCATGGCATACTTGGACATCTGTGACATAATGAGGGAGAGCGGGTTCTGAGTAGGAGGGTTGTCTGGCGATGAGGTGAAGGGCATGCTGGGAGCCATGGAACCAGGCTGGCTGATAGGGGTGGAGTTAGAACTCCTGGGGGGCAGTGATGGTCCTATCAGGGATGGACAAGACCAAGATCAATCAAACAATCAAAGAATACCAAAAAAACAGAGAGAAAGATCTTTAGTATCCAAAAATAGCGATTTAGTTTCCAACGCAACATGCAGATAAAACATTTTACTCTGTTACAAAGTTACAATTCTGTTAAAATTGTTTGAATTGTTTATTATGGATCCCCATTAGTTCCTGCCAAGACAGCAGCTACTCTTCCTGGGGTTTATTATGGATCCCCATTAGTTCCTGTCAAGGCAGCAGCTACTCTTCCTGGGGTTTATTATGGATCCCCATTAGTTCCTGTCAAGACAGCAGCTACTCTTCCTGGGGTTTATTATGGATCCCCATTAGTTCCTGTCAAGACAGCAGCTACTCTTCCTGGGGTTTATTATGGATCCCCATTAGTTCCTGCCAAGGCAGCAGCTACTCTTCCTGGGGTTTATTATGGATCCCCATTAGTTCCTGCCAAGGCAGCAGCTTCTCTTCCTGGGGTTTATTATGGATCTCCATTAGTTCCAGACAAGACAGCAGCTACTCTTCCTGGGGTTTATTATGGATCCCCATTAGTTCCTGTCAAGTCAGCAGCTACTCTTCCTGGGGTTTACAATGGATCCCCATTAGTTCCTGTCAAGTCAGCAGCTACTCTTCCCGGGGTTTATTATGGATCCCCATTAGTTCCTGCCAAGACAGCAGCTACTCTTCCTGGGGTTTATTATGGATCCCCATTAGTTCCTGCCAAGACAGCAGCTACTCTTCCTGGGGTTTATTATGGATCCCCATTAGTTCCTGCCAAGACAGCAGCTACTCTTCCTGGGGTTTATTATGGATCCCCATTAGTTCCTGTCAAGACAAGGCGACAGCTACTCTTCCTGGGGTTTATTATGGATCCCCATTAGTTCCTGCCAAGGCAGCAGCTACTCTTCCTGGGGTTTATTATGGATCCCCATTAGTTCCTGCCAAGACAGCAGCTACTCTTCCTGGGGTTTATTATGGATCCCCATTAGTTCCTGTCAAGGCAGCAGCTACTCTTCCTGGGGTTTATTATGGATCCCCATTAGTTCCTTCCAAGGCAGCAGCTACTCTTCCTGGGGTTTATTATGGATCCCCATTAGTTCCTGTCAAGGCAGCAGCTACTCTTCCTGGGGTTTATTATGGATCCCCATTAGTTCCTGCCAAGGCAGCAGCTACTCTTCCTTGGGTTTATTATGGATCCCCATTAGTTCCTGTCAAGGCAGCAGCTACTCTTCCTGGGGTTTATTATGGATCCCCATTAGTTCCTGTCAAGACAGCAGCTACTCTTCCTGGGGTTTATTATGGATCCCCATTAGTTCCTGTCAAGGCAGCAGCTACTCTTCCTGGGGTTTATTATGGACCCCCATTAGTTCCTGTCAAGACAGCAGCTACTCTTCCTGGGGTTTATTATGGATCCCCATTAGTTCCTGTCAAGACAGCAGCTACTCTTCCTGGGGTTTATTATGGATCCCCATTAGTTCCTGTCAAGTCAGCAGCTACTCTTCCTGGGGTTTATTATGGATCCCCATTAGTTCCTGCCAAGGCAGCAGCTACTCTTCCTGGGGTTTATTATGGATCCCCATTAGTTCCTGCCAAGGCAGCAGCTACTCTTCCTGGGGTTTATTATGGATCCCCATTAGTTCCTGTCAAGTCAGCAGCTACTCTTCCTGGTGTTTATTATGGATCCCCATTAGTTCCTGCCAAGGCAGCAGCTACTCTTCCTGGGGTTTATTATGGATCCCCATTAGTTCCTGCCAAGGCAGCAGCTTCTCTTCCTGGGGTTTATTATGGATCTCCATTAGTTCCAGACAAGACAGCAGCTACTCTTCCTGGGGTTTATTATGGATCCCCATTAGTTCCTGTCAAGTCAGCAGCTACTCTTCCTGGGGTTTACCATGGATCCCCATTAGTTCCTGTCAAGTCAGCAGCTACTCTTCCCGGGGTTTATTATGGATCCCCATTAGTTCCTGCCAAGGCAGCAGCTACTCTTCCTGGAGTTTATTATGGATCCCCATTAGTTCCCGCCAAGACAGCAGCTACTCTTCCTGGGGTTTATTATGGATCCCCATTAGTTCCCGACAAGACAGCAGCTACTCTTCCTGGGGTTTATTATGGATCCCCATTAGTTCCTGCCAAGGCAGCAGCTACTCTTCCTGGGGTTTATTATGGATCCCCATTAGTTCAAGCTAAGACAGCACCTACTCTTCCTGGGGTTTATTATGGATCCCCATTAGTTCCCGACAAGACAGCAGCTACTCTTCCTGGGGTTTATTATGGATCCCCATTAGTTCCTGCCAAGGCAGCAGCTACTCTTCCTGGGGTTTATTATGGATCCCCATTAGTTCCTGCCAAGACAGCAGCTACTCTTCCTGGGGTTATTATGGATCCCCATTAGTTCCAGACAAGACAGCAGCTACTCTTCCTGGGGTTTATTATGGATCCCCATTAGTTCCTGCCAAGACAGCAGCTACTCTTCCTGGGGTTTATTATGGATCCACATTAGTTCCTGCCAAGACAGCAGCTACTCTTCCTGGGGTTTATTATGGATGCCCGTTAGTTCCTGCCAAGGCAGCAGCTACTCTTCCTGGGGTTTATTATGGATCCCCGTTAGTTCCTGCCAAGGCAGCAGCTACTCTTCCTGGGGTTTATTATGGATTCCCATTAGTTCCTGCCAAGGCAGCAGCTACTCTTCCTGGGGTTTATTATGGATCCCCATTAGTTCCTGCCAAGGCAGCAGCTACTCTTCCTGGGGTTTATTATGGACCCCCGTTAGTTCCTGCCAAGGCAGCAGCTACTCTTCCTGGGGTTTATTATGGATCCCCATTAGTTCCTGTCAAGTCAGCAGCTAATCTTCCTGGGGTTTATTATGGATCCCCATTAGTTCCTGCCAAGGCAGCAGCTACTCTTCCTGGGGTTTATTATGGATCCCCATTAGTTCCTGTCAAGTCAGCAGCTACTCTTCCTGGGGTTTATTATGGATCCCCATTAGTTCCTGCCAAGGCAGCAGCTACTCTTCCTGGGGTTTATTATGGATCCCCATTAGTTCCTGCCAAGGCAGCAGCTTCTCTTCCTGGGGTTTATTATGGATCTCCATTAGTTCCAGACAAGACAGCAGCTACTCTTCCTGGGGTTTATTATGGATCCCCATTAGTTCCTGTCAAGTCAGCAGCTACTCTTCCTGGGGTTTACCATGGATCCCCATTAGTTCCTGTCAAGTCAGCAGCTACTCTTCCTGGGGTTTACCATGGATCCCCATTAGTTCCTGTCAAGTTTTTCGGTTTTTAAATCTGATTCTACTGCTGCATCAGTTACCTGATGTGGAATAGAGTTCCATGTAGTCATGGCTCTATGTAGTACTGTGGAATAGAGTTCCATGTAGTCATGACTCTATGTAGTACTGTGGAATAGAGTTCCATGTAGTCATGGCTCTATGTAGTACTGTGGAATAGAGTTCCATGTAGTCATGGCTCTATGTAGTACTGTGGAATAGAGTTCCATGTAGTCATGGCTCTATGTAGTACTGTGGAATAGAGTTCCATGTAGTCATGGCTCTATGTAGTACTGTGGAATAGAGTTCCATGTAGTCATGGCTCTATGTAGTACTGTGGAATAGAGTTCCATGTAGTCATGGCTCTATGTAGTACTGTTGAATAGAGTTCCATGTAGTCATGGCTCTATGTAGTACTGTGCGCCTCCCATAGTCTGTTCTGGACTTGGGGACTGTGAACAGACCTCTGGTGGCATGTCTTGTGGGGTATGTATGGGTGTCTGAGCTGTGTGTAAGTAGTTTAAACAGACCTCTGGTGACATGTCTTGTGGGGTATGTATGGGTGTCTGAGTTGTGTGTTAGTAGTTTAGACAGACAGCTCGGGGAATTCAACATGTCAACACCTCTCATAAATAAAAGTAGTGATGAAGTCAATCTCTCCTCCACTTTGAACCAGGAGGGATTAACATGCATATTATTCATGTTAGCTCTCTGTGTACATTAGAGGGCCAGCCGTGCTGCCCTGGCCTGAGACAGCCGTGCTGCCCTGGCCTGAGACAGCGGTGCTGCCCTGGCCTGAGACAGCCGTGCTGCCCTGGCCTGAGACAGCCGTGCTGCCCTGGCCTGAGACAGCCGTGCTGCCCTGGCCTGAGACAGCCGTGCTGCCCTGGCCTGAGACAGCCGTGCTGCCCTGTTCCCGAGACAGCCGTGCTGCCCTGGTCCCGAGACAGCCGTGCTGCCCTGGTCCCGAGACAGCCGTGCTGCCCTGGTCCCGAGACAGCCGTGCTGCCCTGGTCCCGAGACAGCCGTGCTGCCCTGGTCCCGAGACAGCCGTGCTGCCCTGGTCCCGAGACAGCCGTGCTGCCCTGGTCCCGAGACAGCCGTGCTGCCCTGGTCCCGAGACAGCCGTGCTGCCCTGGTCCCGAGACAGCCGTGCTGCCCTGGTCCCGAGACAGCCGTGCTGCCCTGGTCCCGAGACAGCCGTGCTGCCCTGGTCCCGAGACAGCCGTGCTGCCCTGGTCCCGAGACAGCCGTGCTGCCCTGGTCCCGAGACAGCCGTGCTGCCCTGGTCCCGAGACAGCCGTGCTGCCCTGGTCCCGAGACAGCCGTGCTGCCCTGGTCCCGAGACAGCCGTGCTGCCCTGGTCCCGAGACAGCCGTGCTGCCCTGGTCCCGAGACAGCCGTGCTGCCCTGGTCCCGAGACAGCCGTGCTGCCCTGGTCCCGAGACAGCCGTGCTGCCCTGGTCCCGAGACAGCCGTGCTGCCCTGTTCTGAGCCAAATGTAATTTTCCTGTCCTTTTTTGTGGCACCTGACCACACTACTGAACAGAAGTCCAGGTGGGACAAAACTAGGGCCTGTAGGACCTGCCTTGTTGATAGTGCTGTTAAGGAGGTAGAAACTAGGGCTTGTAGGGCCTGCCTTGTTGATAGTGCTGTTAAGAAGGTAGAAACTAGGGCCTGTAGGACCTGCCTTGTTGATAGTGTTGTTAAGAAGGTAGAAACTAGGGCCTGTAGGGCCTGCCTTGTTGATAGTGTTGTTAAGAAGGTAGAAACTAGGGCCTGTAGGACCTGCCTTGTTGATAGTGTTGTTAAGAAGGTAGAAACTAGGGCCTGTAGGACCTGCCTTGTTGATAGTGTTGTTAAGAAGGTAGAAACTAGGACCTGTAGGACCTGCCTTGTTGATAGTGCTGTTAAGAAGGTAGAAACTAGGGCCTGTAGGACCTACCTTGTTGATAGTGTTAAGAATGTAAAGCAGTGATTTATTATAGACAGACTTCTCTCCATCTTAGCTACTGTTGTATCAATATGTTTTGCCCAGGACAGTTTACAATCCAGGGTTACTCCATCCAGGGTTACTCCATCCAGTTTAGTCACGTCAACTTGCTCAATTTCCATGTTATTTATGACAAGATTTAGTTGAGGTTTAGTGAATGATTTGTCCTAAATACAATGCTTTTAGTTTTGGAAATATTTAGGACTAACTTATTCCTTGCCACCCATTCTGAAACTAACTGCAGCTCTCTGTTCAGTGTTGCAGTGATTTCAGTCTCTGTAGTAACTGATATATATAGTGTTGAGTCATTTCTTTCAGACAATCAGTCATTTGTGTAAGTGCTGTGCTTGTTGAGTGTCCTTCCCTATAAGCATGCTGAAATTCTGTTGTCAATTTGTTTACTGTAAAATAGCATTGTATCTGGTCAAACACCATTTTTTCCAGAAGTTTACTTAGGGTTGGTAACAGGTTGATTGGTCGGCTATTTGAGCCAGTAAAGGGGGCTTTACTATTCTTAGGTAGTGGAATGACTTTAGCTTCCCTCCAGGCCTGAGGGCACACACTCTCTAGTAGGCTTACATTGAAGATGTGGCAAATAGGAGTAGCAATATGGTCTGCTATTATCCTCAGTAATTTTCCAACATCTAGTGGAAAGCTATCCCAGAAGAGTGGAGGCTGTTATAGCAGCAATGTTCCAACATCTAGTGGAAAGCCTTCCCCGAAGAGTGGAGGCTGTTATAGCAGCAATGTTCCAACATCTAGTGGAAAGCCTTCCCAGAAGAGTGGAGGCTGTTATAGCAGCAATGTTCCAACATCTAGTGGAAAGCCTTCCCAGAAGAGTGGAGGCTGTTATAGCAGCAATGTTCCAACATCTAGTGAAAAGCCTTCCCAGAAGAGTGGAGGCTGTTATAGCAGCAATGTTCCTACATCTAGTGGAAAGCCTTCCCAGAAGAGTGGAGGCTGTTATAGCAGCAAAGGGAGGGGACCAACTCCATATTAATGCCCATGATTTTGGAATGAGATGTTCGACGAGCAGGTGTCCACATACTTTTGGTAATGTAGTGTATATACATTAATAACTTGATCATGTTTAAAGATATATTTAATGTCTGATGTGTTATTGTTACCCATCTACCAATCACTGTCTCTCTTTATGAGGCTTTCGAAAAAGCTCCCTGGTCTTTGTCGTTGAATCTGTGCTTGAAATTCAATACTTAACCGAGGGACCCCTTACAGATATTTTAGGACCCCCTGATAGTCATTCATGACTATCATTTCAGAGTGAATCCATATAACTTAAAGATTTGTGAAGCCACGTTTTACTCCTGAACTAATTTTTGTCTAAACAAAAAAAGGTGCTGAATGTTCATATTTATTATTTATTCATACTTACTAAAACACTTCTGCCATGACTATATTTTAGTTATAAAAAATAAAAAAGTATTAAATTTGTAAAAAAAAAAGTAGAAATTAGTTTTCACTTTGATATTATAGAGTATTTTCTGTAGATAGTAACAACAAAATGTGGAAACAATTCAACTGGGTGTCTACTTTTGGTGCGGCAGGAAGCCTAGTGGTTAGAGCATTGGGCCAGTAACCGAAAGGTTGCTAGATCGAATCCCCCGAGCTGACAAGGTAAAAATCTGCCATTTTGCCCCCTGAACAAGGCAGTTAACCGTCAGAATTTGTTCCTAACTGACTAGTTAAATAAAAAAAACTTTCTTCAGGCTCCTGATCTGAAGGAGCGATTCAATAGCTATAGTAAAATTTAGTGATAGTTCTTATCAGGGTGCCATCTGGGACATATCCTGTGTCTAGTTCTTACCAGTCTCTGTGGAGCTGCTGCCTCCGTTCCCCAGCCCCTTCCCACTGCTAAGTCCCCCAGGGCTGGGTAGAGCGGTCTTCGGAGAGGATGTCCACCCTGGAGACGACACCATGGCTGGAGACTTCAGACGTCCAGGGGAGTCTGAGGGGGAGCGCATAACCAGGGAGGGGCCCATCACCTGGGGAGACTTCATGGAGGAAGAGGAGGGGGTCCCGGCCCCAGAGGCAGGGGGTAGGGGGTGTTGCTGGCTCTGAGGACCCCCAGCGGAGGATATCTGAGAGGGGGACTTAAGTCCTGCGGCGGGAGAGTTCATGAGAGGCGATGGCTCCTGGTTAAGGGATGGAGACTTGAGCTGGTGAGGGGGAGGGGGCATCGCCGGGGAGACCATACCGGGGTTCACGTTGATGGACAGGTCCGAAGGGTGGTGGGGGCCGAGGTCTGCGCCCCGGGGTCCCCCACCACCACCACCCATGGGCATGTGGCTGAGGCGAGACGTACCCCCCATGTGAGGCCCCCCACCATGCTGGTCAGGCAAGCCAAACATGTTAGCCCCGGGCCCCTGGAGGTAACCCCCATCGCCTCCTCCCGGTCCCCCAGGGAAGGGCCCCTGGTTGGGGAAGTGGAGCGGGCCGTCTGGTCCCTGGAGCATCACTTTACTCCCTCCGTGTCCTGCATCATTCTGGGCGGCCCGGATCCGAGCGATGTCCTCTTGGCTCAGCAAGTCCCTTAAAGGACCCTCTAGTGGCCCTCCTCCTCCTCCTCTTCCTCCTCCTCTCAGCTTCTGTAGCATCATCTGCTGCTGCTGGTTCATCACGTTCATGTTCATGTTCATCCCCCCTGGGCCGAGAGAGGAGTCTA
This sequence comes from Oncorhynchus mykiss, assembly GCF_057628025.1. Taxonomy (NCBI): domain Eukaryota; kingdom Metazoa; phylum Chordata; class Actinopteri; order Salmoniformes; family Salmonidae; genus Oncorhynchus; species Oncorhynchus mykiss. Next base: position 44,163,140 of record NC_143045.1, on the reverse strand, counting down.
CCAGATCTCTCATCTGGGGTCCCCCTCCTCCTACACCACCGCCCGGGGACCCCATCATCTCCCTGGATCCTAGGAAGTCCATGGGGTCCCCCCTTGATCCTGGCCCTCTGCCCATCCCCTGGTTGGGGAACCCCCCTGGCCCCTCCATCATCCTGGGGCCCCCCATACCCTGTTGTTGGACTATCCTCTCCAGCTCCAGGTGGTGGAGCCCCTGTAGCTGCCTCTTCTCCATGATACGGAACATATCTTCCCGGGTCAGCATGCGCTCAGGGTCACCCTGCATGTGTTGGGGGGGTCCCCCACCTGGCCCCCCATGGTAGAATGGCCCCCTGCCACCACCCATCATGTTGGGGGGAAGGTCCTCTATCCACATGCCTGGCCTGGCTGCCCGCTGGGGGCTGAGACCCTCGATGGATAACACCCCTCCAGGACTGCTTGGGAACCCCCCCCCTCCAGGGGGAACCCTCTGCATCTGGCCCAGGAACCGTGGCCCCCGGGGCCCCTCCTGGTGCATGTCTATCATCCGAGGGTTACCGGGCCCCATCCCTCCCGGTCCCATTCCTCCCGGACCCATCATGGGCCCCCCAGGCCCCCACTGCTGCTCCCCAGACTTGCTGTGGTATGGCGGAGGGGGACCCCTCATCATAACCGGGGGACTCATCTCCTGCATCAATCTGAAGTGCTGTGGGTGTGTGTGAGGGTTAGGCTGAAGCTCCTCCTGCCTTCTCTTCTCCTGGTAATAATCCTCCTGCAGCTGCCTCCAGGCCACCTGCTCTGGGGTCAGTCCGTCAGGACCCAAGAGGGGCCCCATGTCCAGGCCCCCGGGGGAGTGGAGGTGGCGGTCGGGGTGGTGGGGACCCCCCACGGGAGAGCCGTCCATCCCCCCTGCCCCCCCCAGATGCTGCGCCTGGGAGATGATGGACCTGAGAGGCTCCTCGTACTTCTTCATCTTGCCCATAGGGGGAAGCAACATGTTGTTAGCATCGTTGTTATTATTACCGCTATTCTCCGCGTCCTCCTGCGGACCGCCGCCACTACCTTCTGTGTTATTGTTGTTTACACTGTTGGGGTTGTTGTTGGGGCCTGGTGGCTCTCCGGCGCCCCCTGCTGTCCCGGAGCGGAGCAAAAGCCTCTCGATGTCCCTGAGGGTCTGTAGAGACCTCTCTCTGTGTTCCAGCTGTTCTTTAGACAGACCCCCGTCTCCTCCATTACCCCCCGGACCACCCCCGCCCCTCGCCCCCACATCGACCTGCAGGTGGGCTGAGAGCACCGAGGGGCTACCCGACGGAGACACCCCCGCGCTGGCGTGAGGCAGCACCCCTTTCCCCTCCCCTCCACGACCTCCACCCCCAGGGCCTGGGCCAGAAGGTATAGGTGCAACAGCGTTCCCTGGCTGGTGGGAGGGAGTACTGCTAATGTTATTTGAGGCTCCAAGACCCCCAGGTCTGCTCTGGGGGGGCTCAGAGTCGGGGTGTCCCGTGGAAGAGGGTGTCCTGCTTCCCGCAGCCTGAAGGTGGCTCCCTACCACAGAGGCCGGTCTGGGGGTGCCGCTCTGGGACTTGGGGGTGCCCATGGGAGGGGTGCTGCTGGAGCTCAGCTGCCCTGACAGACTGGGATGTTTCCCTGATGGGGCACACTGTGGGAGAGGAGAGACAGGGGGGAGGGGAGAGACAGGGGGGAGGGGAGAGAAAGACAGGGGGAGGGGAGAGGCAGGGGGGAGGGGAGAGAAAGACAGGGGGAGGGGAGAGAAAGACAGGGGGAGGGGAGAGAAAGACAGGGGGAGGGGAGAGACAGGGGGGAGGGGAGAGAAAGACAGGGGGAGAGGAGAGAAAGACAGGGGGAGAGGAGAGACAGGGGGAGGGGAGAGACAGGGGTAGAGGAGAGACAGGGGGGAGAGGAGAGACAGGGGTAGAGGAGAGACAGGGGGGAGAGGAGAGAGGAGAGACAGGGGGGAGGGGAGAGAAAGACAGGGGGAGGGGAGAGACAGGGGTAGAGGAGACAGATCAGAACTATTACAGGTTGTTAATAAACCCTTCTCATAATACATTTTAAAGGTTCAGAAATGCTTATGACAAGTATTAAAGCGTTACACTGTTCGGTAGCGTTACACTGTTCGGTAGCGTTACACTGTTCGGTAGCGTTACACTGTTCGGTAGCGTTACACTGTTCGGTAGCGTTACACTGTTCGGTAGCGTTACACTGTTCGGTAGCGTTACACTGTTCGGTAGCGTTACACTGTTCGGTAGCGTTACACTGTTCGGTAGCGTTACACTGTTCGGTAGCGTTACACTGTTCGGTAGCGTTACACTGTTCGGTAGCGTTACACTGTTCGGTAGCGTTACACTGTTCGGTAGCGTTACACTGTTCGGTAGCGTTACACTGTTCGGTAGTGTTACACTGTTCGGTAGTGTTACACTGTTCTGTAGTGTTACACTGTTCGGTAGTGTTACACTGTTCGGTAGCGTTACACTGTTCGGTAGCGTTACACTGTTCGGTAGTGTTACACTGTTCGGTAGCGTTACACTGTTCGGTAGCGTTACACTGTTCGGTAGCGTTACACTGTTCGGTAGCGTTACACTGTTCGGTAGCGTTACACTGTTCGGTAGCGTTACACTGTTCGGTAGCGTTACACTGTTCGGTAGCGTTACACTGTTCGGTAGCGTTACACTGTTCGGTAGCGTTACACTGTTCGGTAGCGTTACACTGTTCGGTAGCGTTACACTGTTCGGTAGCGTTACACTGTTCGGTAGCGTTACACTGTTCGGTAGCGTTACACTGTTCGGTAGCGTTACACTGTTCGGTAGCGTTACACTGTTCGGTAGCGTTACACTGTTCGGTAGCGTTACACTGTTCGGTAGCGTTACACTGTTCGGTAGCGTTACACTGTTCGGTAGCGTTACACTGTTCGGTAGCGTTACACTGTTCGGTAGCGTTACACTGTTCGGTAGCGTTACACTGTTCTGTAGCGTTACACTGTTCGGTAGCGTTACACTGTTCGGTAGCGTTACACTGTTCGGTAGCGTTACACTGTTCGGTAGCGTTACACTGTTCGGTAGCGTTACACTGTTCGGTAGCGTTACACTGTTCGGTAGTGTTACACTGTTCGGTAGTGTTACACTGTTCGGTAGTGTTACACTGTTCGGTAGTGTTACACTGTTCTGTTACACTGTTCGGTAGTGTTACACTGTTCGGTAGTGTTACACTGTTCGGTAGTGTTACACTGTTCGGTAGTGTTACACTGTTCGGTAGTGTTACACTGTTCGGTAGTGTTACACTGTTCGGTAGTGTTATACTGTTCTGTAGTGTTATACTGTTCGGTAGTGTTACACTGTTCTATAGTGTTACCGACACCTGTATACTCATGGAGACTTTAAGCAAAGCATTGCATATCTGAAGCAAAACACAGTCTGTAGTTTCTACTACAAATGGGAACAAAGACAAGTATGTGAACAGATAAAGATGCAGCTTCACACCTCCTCGAACACCTGGAGGTTCACACTTTCACTTCCCACTTCCTCAAACACCTGGAGCTTCACACTTTCACTTCCCATTAGTCAGATATCACCCTGTACTATCAGTACCCACTAGTCAGATTTCCCCTGTACTATCAGTACCCACTAGTCAGATATCACCCTGTACCATCAGTACCCACTAGTCAGATATCACCCTGTACTATCAGTACCCACTAGTCAGATATCACCCTGTACTATCAGTACCCACTAGTCAGATTTCCCCTGTACTATCAGTACCCACTAGTCAGATATCACCCTGTACCATCAGTACCCACTAGTCAGATATCACCCTGTACTATCAGTACCCACTAGTCAGATATCACCCTGTACTATCAGTACCCACTAGTCAGATTTCCCCTGTACTATCAGTACCCACTAGTCAGATATCACCCTGTACCATCAGTACCCACTAGTCAGATATCACCCTGTACCATCAGTACCCACTAGTCAGATATCACCCTGTACTATCAGTACCCACTAGTCAGATATCACCCTGTACTATCAGTACCCACTTTTCAGATATCACCCTGTACCATCAGTACCCACTAGTCAGATATCACCCTGTACTATCAGTACCCACTAGTCAGATATCACCCTGTACTATCAGTACCCACTAGTCAGATATCACCCTGTACTATCAGTACCCACTAGTCAGATATCACCCTGTACTATCAGTACCCACTAGTCAGATATCACCCTGTACAATCACCCTGTACCATCAGTACCCACTAGTCAGATATCACCCTGTACCATCACCCTGTACTATCACCCTGTACCATCAGTACCCACTAGTCAGATATCACCCTGTACTATCAGTACCCACTAGTCAGATATCACCCTGTACCATCAGTACCCACTAATCAGATATCACCCTGTACCATCAGTACCCACTAGTCAGATATCACCCTGTACCATCACCCTGTACTATCAGTACCCACAAGTCAGATATCACCCTGTAACATCAGTACCCACTAGTCAGATATCACCCTGTACCATCACCCTGTACTATCAGTACCAACTAGTCAGATATCACCCTGTACTATCAGTACCCACTAGTCAGATATCACCCTGTACCATCAGTACCCACTAGTCAGATATCACCCTGTACTATCACCCTGTACTATCAGTACTCACTAGTCATATCACCCTGTACTGGTATCACCCTGTACCATCAGTACCCACTAGTCAGATATCACCCTGTACTATCACCCTGTACCATCAGTACCCACTAGTCAGATATCACCCTGTACTATCACCCTGTACCATCAGTACCCACTAGTCAGATATCACCCTGTACTATCACCCTGTACCATCAGTACCCACTAGTCAGATATCACCCTGTACTATCACCCTGTACCATCAGTACCCACTAGTCAGATATCACCCTGTACTATCACCCTGTACCATCAGTACCCACTAGTCAGATATCACCCTGTACTATCACCCTGTACCATCAGTACCCACTAGTCAGATATCACCCTGTACTATCACCCTGTACCATCAGTACCCACTAGTCAGATATCACCCTGTACTATCACCCTGTACTATCAGTACCCACTAGTCAGATATCACCCTGTACTATCACCCTGTACCATCAGTACCCACTAGTCAGATATCACCCTGTACTATCACCCTGTACTATCAGTACCCACTAGTCAGATATCACCCTGTACCATCAGTACCCACTAGTCAGATATCACCCTGTACTATCACCCTGTACTATCAGTACTCACTAGTCATATCACCCTGTACTGGTATCACCCTGTACCATCAGTACCCACTAGTCAGATATCACCCTGTACTATCACCCTGTACCATCAGTACCCACTAGTCAGATATCACCCTGTACTATCACCCTGTACCATCAGTACCCACTAGTCAGATATCACCCTGTACTATCACCCTGTACCATCAGTACCCACTAGTCAGATATCACCCTGTACTATCACCCTGTACTATCAGTACCCACTAGTCAGATATCACCCTGTACTATCACCCTGTACCATCAGTACCCACTAGTCAGATATCACCCTGTACTATCACCCTGTACCATCAGTACCCACTAGTCAGATATCACCCTGTACCATCAGTACCCACTAGTCAGATATCACCCTGTACTATCACCCTGTACCATCAGTACCCACTAGTCAGATATCACCCTGTACTATCAGTACCCACTAGTCAGATATCACCCTGTACCATCAGTACCCACTAGTCAGATATCACCCTGTACCATCAGTACCCACTAGTCAGATATCACCCTGTACTATCACCCTGTACCATCAGTACCCACTAGTCAGATATCACCCTGTACTATCACCCTGTACCATCAGTACCCACTAGTCAGATATCACCCTGTACCATCAGTACCCACTAGTCAGATATCACCCTGTACCATCAGTACCCACTAGTCAGATATCACCCTGTACCATCAGTACCCACTAGTCAGATATCACCCTGTACCATCAGTACCCACTAGTCAGATATCTTTCAGTAATTTGGACGTCTTGAAATGTTATAGTGCAGTATTTCGCAAGTCAATTTTTTTTCATGAAAGCGAGTCGTCTATTGCTAAACAACAAACTCTCTGTTGAAGAATCCCTACTGTTGACCAAATTATTGACGAAAGTGAGTAGACTTTGGTTTCCGAACTGCGGCATGTCTCTGAAAAACCCTTGCCGAAGACCAAAACGTCCCAAAATATAATTATAATATATGCACAACCTATTCCAAACTGCATCGGATGGGAAGTATGCAAATGCCTTAAGAGCGGAGTGGGTTGGTGGGTATCTTTGTAGTGTGGGTAGCTGCGTATCTTTTCAGTGTGGGTATCTTTTCAGTGTGTGTAGCTGCGTATCTTTTCAGTGTGGGTATCTTTTCAGTGTGGGTATCTTTTCAGTGTGGGTATCTTTTCAGTGTGTGTATCTGCGTATCTTTTCAGTGTGGGTATCTTTTCAGTGTGGGTATCTTTGTAGTGTGTGTAGCTGCGTATCTTTTCAGTGTGGGTATCTTTTCAGTGTGGGTATCTTTGTAGTGTGGGTAGCTGCGTATCTTTTCAGTGTGGGTAGCTGCGTATCTTTTCAGTGTGTGTAGCTGCGTATCTTTTCAGTGTGGGTATCTTTTCAGTGTGGGTATCTTTTCAGTGTGGGTAGCTGCGTATCTTTTCAGTGTGGGTAGCTGCGTATCTTTTCAGTGTGGGTAGCTCAGTATCTTTTCAGTGTGTGTAGCTGCGTATCTTTTCAGTGTGGGTAGCTGCGTATCTTTTCAGTGTGGGTAGCTGCGTATCTTTTCAGTGTGGGTATCTTTTCAGTGTGGGTATCTTTTCAGTGTGGGTAGCTGCGTATCTTTTCAGTGTGGGTAGCTGCGTATCTTTTCAGTGTGTGTAGCTGCGTATCTTTTCAGTGTGGGTATCTTTTCAGTGTGGGTATCTTTTCAGTGTGGGTAGCTGCGTATCTTTTCAGTGTGGGTAGCTGCGTATCTTTTCAGTGTGGGTAGCTCAGTATCTTTTCAGTGTGTGTAGCTGCGTATCTTTTCAGTGTGGGTAGCTGCGTATCTTTTCAGTGTGGGTAGCTGCGTATCTTTTCAGTGTGGGTATCTTTTCAGTGTGGGTATCTTTTCAGTGTGGGTAGCTGCGTATCTTTTCAGTGTGGGTAGCTGCGTATCTTTTCAGTGTGGGTATCTTTTCAGTGTGGGTATCTTTTCAGTGTGTGTAGCTGCGTATCTTTTCAGTGTGGGTATCTGCGTATCTTTTCAGTGTGGGTATCTGCGTATCTTTTCAGTGTGGGTATCTGCGTATCTTTTCAGTGTGGGTATCTGCGTATCTTTTCAGTGTGGGTATCTTTTCAGTGTGGGTATCTTTTCAGTGTGGGTATCTTTTCAGTGTGCGTATCTTTTCAGTGTGGGTATCTTTTCAGTGTGGGTATCTTTTCAGTGTGGGTATCTTTTCAGTGTGGGTAGCTGCATATCTTTTCAGTGTGGGTATCTTTTCAGTGTGGGTAGCTGCGTATCTTTTCAGTGTGGGTAGCTGCGTATCTTTTCAGTGTGGGTATCTTTTCAGTGTGGGTAGCTGCGTATCTTTTCAGTGTGGGTAGCTGCGTATCTTTTCAGTGTGGGTATCTTTTCAGTGTGGGTATCTTTTCAGTGTGGGTAGCTGCGTATCTTTTCAGTGTGAGTATCTTTTCAGTGTGGGTAGCTGCGTATCTTTTCAGTGTGAGTATCTTTTCAGTGTGGGTAGCTGAGTATCTTTTCAGTGTGGGTAGCTGCGTATCTTTTCAGTGTGAGTATCTTTTCAGTGTGGGTAGCTGAGTATCTTTTCAGTGTGGGTAGCTGCGTATCTTTTCAGTGTGGGTAGCTGCGTATCTTTTCAGTGTGAGTATCTTTTCAGTGTGGGTAGCTGCATATCTTTTCAGTGTGGGTAGCTGCGTATCTTTTCAGTGTGGGTAGCTGCGTATCTTTTCAGTGTGGGTATCTTTTCAGTGTGAGTATCTTTTCAGTGTGAGTATCTTTTCAGTGTGAGTATCTTTTCAGTGTGAGTAGCTGCGTATCTTTTCAGTGTGGGTAGCTGCGTATCTTTTCAGTGTGGGTAGCTGCGTATCTTTTCAGTGTGAGTATCTTTTCAGTGTGAGTATCTTTTCAGTGTGGGTAGCTGCGTATCTTTTCAGTGTGAGTATCTTTTCAGTGTGAGTATCTTTTCAGTGTGGGTAGCTGAGTATCTTTTCAGTGTGAGTATCTTTTCAGTGTGGGTAGCTGAGTATCTTTTCAGTGTGGGTAGCTGCGTATCTTTTCAGTGTGGGTAGCTGCGTATCTTTTCAGTGTGAGTATCTTTTCAGTGTGGGTAGCTGAGTATCTTTTCAGTGTGGGTAGCTGCGTATCTTTTCAGTGTGAGTATCTTTTCAGTGTGGGTAGCTGTGTATCTTTTCAGTGTGGGTAGCTGCGTATCTTTTCAGTGTGGGTAGCTGCGTATCTTTTCAGTGTGGGTATCTTTTCAGTGTGAGTATCTTTTCAGTGTGAGTATCTTTTCAGTGTGAGTATCTTTTCAGTGTGGGTATCTTTTCAGTGTGGGTAGCTGCGTATCTTTTCAGTGTGGGTAGCTGACCTGCTCCAGTTGTTTGGTCCGTGGGACGTTCTGCTGGTGGAACAGGAGAATAGAGTCTGAGTGGCCGTGCATCACTGATTCAGCAGCACTGAGAGACAGACAGATAACACAGGGTTAATACTTCAGAGTAGCTACTAGACCCACAGTGCTGTTGATGCTTCTCTCTATAACAGCTTAATGCAAAAGGGCCTACTTTACCTGGGTAACTACTTTACCTGGGTTAGGGGGTACTACTTTACCTGGGTTACCACTACCTGGGTTAGGGGGTACTACTTTACCTGGGTTACCACTTTACCTGGGTTAGGGGGTACCACTTTACCTGGGTTAGTGGGTACTACTTTACCTGGGTTACCACTACCTGGGTTAGGGGGTACTACTTTACCTGGGTTACCACTTTACCTGGGTTAGGGGGTACTACTTTACCTGGGTTAGGGGGTACCACTTCACCTGGGTTAGTGGGTACTACTTTACCTGGGTTACCACTACCTGGGTTAGGGGGTACTACTTTACCTGGGTTACCACTTTACCTGGGTTAGGGGGTACTACTTTACCTGGGTTAGGGGGTACCACTTTACCTGGGTAAGTGGGTACTACTTTACTTGGGTTACCACTACCTGGGTTAGGGGGTACTACTTTACCTGGGTTACCACTTTACCTGGGTTAGGGGGTACTACTTTACCTGGGTTACCACTTTACCTGGGTTAGGGGGTACTACTTTACCTGGGTTACCACTACCTGGGTTAGGGGGTACCACTTTACCTGGGTTAAGGGGTACTACTTTACCTGGGTTAGGGGGTACTACTCCACCTGGGTTAGGGGGTACCACTCCACCTGGGTTAGGGGGTACTACTCCACCTGGGTTACCACTTTACCTGGGTTAGGGGGTACTACTTTACCTGGGTTACCACTTTACCTGGGTTAGTGGGTACTACTTTACCTGGGTTACCACTACCTGGGTTAGGGGGTACTACTTTACCTGGGTTACCACTTTACCTGGGTTAGGGGGTACCACTTTACCTGGGTTAGGGGGTACTACTCCACCTGGGTTAGGGGGTACTACTCCACCTGGGTTTGGGGGTACTACTCCACCTGGGTTAGGGGGTACTACTCCACCTGGGTTAGGGGGTACTACTCCACCTGGGTTAGGGGGTACTACTCCACCTGGGTTAGGGGGTACTACTCCACCTGGGTTTGGGGGTACTACTCCACCTGGGTTAGGGGGTACTACTCCACCTGGGTTAGGGGGTACTACTCCACCTGGGTTAGGGGGTACTACTCCACCTGGGTTAGGGGGTACTACTCCACCTGGGTTAGGGGGTACTACTCCACCTGGGTTAGGGGGTACTACTCCACCTGGGTTAGGGGGTACTACTCCACCTGGGTTTGGGGGTACTACTCCACCTGGGTTTGGGGGTACTACTCCACCTGGGTTTGGGGGTACTACTCCACCGGGGTTTGGGGGTACTACTCCACCTGGGTTAAGGTTACTACTTCACCTGTTGTTTAGTCATTTTAGTACAAAATAAACATGACAAGACCAGACCACAAAAAGTGATTTGTTCAATTCGTGCACTTTTCGACTCAGCATTTTTGTGTGAAGGGCCTTTTATCTCACCACCTGAGGTGTGTGTGTGTGTGCACATGTGTGTGTTCATATTGTGTGTGCATGTCTCACCTGTTGGCCAGGCTGGTAGTGAAGACATAGACCACCTGCTGAGCAGGGCGAGGCATCTCTGACCTTTGACCTCCTGGTCCCAGACCACGCCCCATCCCAGGGGTCAGAGCTGGGTCAGGGGGGAGGGGCACTGGCCCAGCTTTGGAGGATGGGCCGGAGAGACCCTGGAGAGGCCCTGATGACATCACAGAGAGAAGAGGCAAAGGCAGGATTATAGTGTGTGTCCCAAATGGCCCATAGGACACTATATACAGTAGGGCATAGGGTGGGCCCTGGTCAATAGTAGGGCACTATATAGGGTGAGTCCTGGTCAATAGTAGGGCACTACATAGGGTGAGTCCTGGTCAATAGTAGGGCACTATATAGGGTGAGTCCTGGTCAATAGTAGGGCACTATATAGGGTGGGCCCTGGTCAATAGCTTTCCCTACCCTTAACCTTGTTCTGAACACCTCCAAAATCAAAGGTCATGTGGTTTGGTAAGAAGAATGCCCCTCTCCCCACAGGTGTGATTACTACCTCTGAGGGTTTAGAGCGTGAGGTAGTCACCTCATACAAGTACTTGGGAGTATGGCTAGACGGTACACTGTCCTTCTCTCAGCACATATCCAAGCTGCAGGCTAAAGTTAAATCGAGACCTGGTTTCCTCTATCGTAATCGCTCCTGTTTCTCCCCAGCTGCCAAACTAACTCTGATTCAGATGACCATCCTACCCATGCTAGATTACGGAGATGTACTTTATAGATAGGCAGGTCAGGGTGCTCTTGAGCTGCTAAATGTTCTTTACCATTCGGCCATCAGATTTGACACAATGCTCCTTATAGGAAGCATCACTGCACTCTATACTCCTCTGTAAACTCCCCCCTATCTGGGGCGGCAGGGTAGCCTAGTGGTTAGAGCGCTGGACTAGTAACCGAAAGGTTGCAAGTTCAAATCCCCGAGCTGACAAGGTACAAATCTGTCATTCTGCCCCTGAACCCACTAGGCCGTCATTGAAAATAATTTGTTCTTAACTGACTAGTTCAATAAAGCTGTTAAAAAAATTACAGTGAAATGCTGAATACAACAGGTGTAGTAGACCTGACAGTGAAATGCTGAATACAACAGGTGTAGTAGACCTCACAGTGAAATGCTGAATACAACAGGTGTAGGTAGACCTTACAGTGAAATGCTGAATACAACAGGTGTAGTAGACCTGACAGTGAAATGCTGAATACAACAGGTGTAGTAGACCTTACAGTGAAATGCTGAATACAACAGGTGTAGTAGACCTCACAGTGAAATGCTGAATACAACAGGTGTAGTAGACCTTACAGTGAAATGCTGAATACAACAGGTGTAGTAGACCTCACAGTAAAATGCTGAATACAACAGGTGTAGTAGACCTTACAGTGAAATGCTGAATACAACAGGTGTAGTAGACCTCACAGTGAAATGCTGAATACAACAGATGTAGTAGACCTCACAGTGAAATGCTGAATACAACAGGTGTAGTAGACCTCACAGTGAAATGCTGAATACAACAGGTGTAGTAGACCTCACAGTGAAATGCTGAATACAACAGGTGTAGTAGAGCTCACAGTAAAATGCTGAATACAACAGGTGTAGTAGACCTTACTGTGAAATGCTGAATACAACAGGTGTAGTAGACCTTACACAGTGAAATGCTGAATACAACAGGTGTAGTAGACCTCACAGTGAAATGCTGAATACAACAGGTGTAGTAGACCTTACACAGTGAAATGCTGAATACAACAGGTGTAGTAGACCTCACAGTGAAATGCTGAATACAACAGGTGTAGTAGACCTTACACAGTGAAATGCTGAATACAACAGGTGTAGTAGACCTTACAGTGAAATGCTGAATACAACAGGTGTAGTAGACCTTACAGTGAAATGCTGAATACAACAGGTGTAGGTAGACCTTACTGTGAAATGCTGAATACAACAGGTGTAGTAGACCTTACAGTGAAATGCTGAATACAACAGGTGTAGTAGACCTCACAGTGAAATGCTGAATACAACAGGTGTAGTAGACCTCACAGTGAAATGCTGAATACAACAGGTGTAGTAGACCTGACAGTGAAATGCTGAATACAACAGGTGTAGGTAGACCTCACAGTGAAATGCTGAATACAACAGGTGTAGTAGACCTCACAGTGAAATGCTCAATACAACAGGTGTAGTAGACCTGACAGTGAAATGCTGAATACAACAGGTGTAGTAGACCTCACAGTGAAATGCTGAATACAACAGGTGTAGTAGACCTTACAGTGAAATGCTGAATACAACAGGTGTAGTAGACCTTACAGTGAAATGCTGAATACAACAGGTGTAGTAGACCTGACAGTGAAATGCTGAATACAACAGGTGTAGTAGACCTCACAGTGAAATGCTGAATACAACAGGTGTAGTAGACCTCACAGTGAAATGCTGAATACAACAGGTGTAGTAGACCTGACAGTGAAATGCTGAATACAACAGGTGTAGTAGACCTGACAGTGAAATGCTGAATACAACAGGTGTAGTAGACCTCACAGTGAAATGCTGAATACAACAGGTGTAGACAGTGAAATGCTGAATACAACAGGTGTAGACAGTGAAATGCTTACTTACGAGCCCCTAACCAACAATGCAGTTTTAAAAATAAATTGATAAAATAAAAATATCTAAAAGTAACAAGTAATTAAAGAGTCAATGTGGAGGCTATATACAGGAGTACCAGTACAGAGTCAATGTGGAGGCTATATACAGGGTATTACGGTACAGAGTCAATGTGGAGGCTATATACAAGGTATTACGGTACAGAGTCAATGTGGAGGCTAAATACAGGGGGTACCGGGACAGAGTCAATGTGGAGGCTATATACAGGGGGTACCGGGACAGAGTCAATGTGGAGGCTATATACAGGGGGTACCGGTACAGAGTCAATGTGGAGGCTATATACAGGGGGTACCGGGACAGAGTCAATGTGGAGGCTATATACAGGGGGTACCGGGACAGAGTCAATGTGGAGACTATATACAGGGGGTACCGGGACAGAGTCAATGTGGAGGCTATATACAGGGGGTACCGGGACAGAGTCAATGTGGAGGCTATATACAGGGGGTACCGGGACAGAGTCAATGTGGAGACTATATACAGGGGGTACCGGGACAGAGTCAATGTGGAGGCTATATACAGGGTATTACGGTACAGAGTCAATGTGGAGGCTATATACAGGGGGTATCGGTACAGAGTCAATGTGGAGGCTATATACAGGGTATTACGGTACAGAGTCAATGTGGAGGCTATATACAGGGTATTACGGTACAGAGTCAATGTGGAGGCTATATACAGGGTATTACGGTACAGAGTCAATGTGGAGGCTATATACAGGGGGTACCGGTACAGAGTCAATGTGGAGGCTATATACAGGGGGTACCGGTACAGAGTCAATGTGGAGGCTATATACAGGGTATTACGGTACAGAGTCAATGTGGAGGCTATATACAGAGTATTACGGTACAGAGTCAATGTGGAGACTATATACAGGGGGTACCGGTACAGAGTCAATGTGGAGGCTATATACAGGGTATTACGGTACAGAGTCAATGTGGAGGCTATATACAGGGGGTACTGGTACAGAGTCAATGTGGAGGCTATATACAGGGGTACTGGTACAGAGTCAATGTGGAGGCTATATACAGGGGGTACTGGTACAGAGTCAATGTGGAGGCTATATACAGGGTGTACCGGTACAGAGTCAATGTGGAGGCTATATACAGGGGGTACTGGTACAGAGTCAATGTGGAGGCTATATACAGGGGGTACCGGTACAGAGTCAATGTGGAGGCTATATACAGGGGGTACCGGTACAGAGTCAATGTGGAGGCTATATACAGGGGGTACCGGTACAGAGTCAATGTGGAGGCTATATACAGGGGGTACCGGTACAGAGTCAATGTGGAGGCTATATACAGGGGGTACCGGTACAGAGTCAATGTGGAGGCTATATACAGGGGGTACTGGTACAGAGTCAATGTGGAGGCTATATACAGGGGGTACCGGTACAGAGTCAATGTGGAGGCTATATACAGGGGGTACCGGTACAGAGTCAATGTGGAGGCTATATACAGGGTATTACGGTACAGAGTCAATGTGGAGGCTATATACAGAGTATTACGGTACAGAGTCAATGTGGAGACTATATACAGGGGGTACCGGTACAGAGTCAATGTGGAGGCTATATACAGGGTATTACGGTACAGAGTCAATGTGGAGGCTATATACAGGGGGTACTGGTACAGAGTCAATGTGGAGGCTATATACAGGGGTACTGGTACAGAGTCAATGTGGAGGCTATATACAGGGGGTACTGGTACAGAGTCAATGTGGAGGCTATATACAGGGGTACCGGTACAGAGTCAATGTGGAGGCTATATACAGGGTGTACCGGTACAGAGTCAATGTGGAGGCTATATACAGGGTGTACCGGTACAGAGTCAATGTGGAGGCTATATACAGGGGGTACTGGTACAGAGTCAATGTGGAGGCTATATACAGGGGGTACCGGTACAGAGTCAATGTGGAGGCTATATACAGGGGGTACCGGTACAGAGTCAATGTGGAGGCTATATACAGGGGGTACCGGTACAGAGTCAATGTGGAGGCTATATACAGGGGGTACCGGTACAGAGTCAATGTGGAGGCTATATACAGGGGGTACCGGTACAGAGTCAATGTGGAGGCTATATACAGGGGGTACTGGTACAGAGTCAATGTGGAGGCTATATACAGGGGGTACCGGTACAGAGTCAATGTGGAGGCTATATACAGGGGGTAACGGTACAGTCAATGTGGAGGCTATATACAGGGGGTACCGGTACAGAGTCAATGTGGAGGCTATATACAGGGGGTACCAGTACAGAGTCAATGTGGAGGCTATATACAGGGGTACCGGTACAGAGTCAATGTGGAGGCTATATACAGGGTGTACCGGTACAGAGTCAATGTGGAGGCTATATACAGGGTGTACCGGTACAGAGTCAATGTGGAGGCTATATACAGGGGGTACTGGTACAGAGTCAATGTGGAGGCTATATACAGGGGGTACCGGTACAGAGTCAATGTGGAGGCTATATACAGGGGGTACCGGTACAGAGTCAATGTGGAGGCTATATACAGGGGGTACCGGTACAGAGTCAATGTGGAGGCTATATACAGGGGGTACCGGTACAGAGTCAATGTGGAGGCTATATACAGGGGGTACCGGTACAGAGTCAATGTGGAGGCTATATACAGGGGGTACTGGTACAGAGTCAATGTGGAGGCTATATACAGGGGGTACCGGTACAGAGTCAATGTGGAGGCTATATACAGGGGGTACCGGTACAGAGTCAATGTGGAGGCTATATACAGGGTATTACGGTACAGAGTCAATGTGGAGGCTATATACAGAGTATTACGGTACAGAGTCAATGTGGAGACTATATACAGGGGGTACCGGTACAGAGTCAATGTGGAGGCTATATACAGGGTATTACGGTACAGAGTCAATGTGGAGGCTATATACAGGGGTACTGGTACAGAGTCAATGTGGAGGCTATATACAGGGGGTACTGGTACAGAGTCAATGTGGAGGCTATATACAGGGGTACCGGTACAGAGTCAATGTGGAGGCTATATACAGGGTGTACCGGTACAGAGTCAATGTGGAGGCTATATACAGGGTGTACCGGTACAGAGTCAATGTGGAGGCTATATACAGGGGGTACCGGTACAGAGTCAATGTGGAGGCTATATACAGGGGGTACCGGTACAGAGTCAATGTGGAGGCTATATACAGGGGGTACCGGTACAGAGTCAATGTGGAGGCTATATACAGGGGGTACTGGTACAGAGTCAATGTGGAGGCTATATACAGGGGGTACCGGTACAGATTCAATGTGGAGGCTATATACAGGGGGTAACGGTACAGTCAATGTGGAGGCTATATACAGGGGGTACCGGTACAGAGTCAATGTGGAGGCTATATAGAGGGGGTACTGGTACAGAGTCAATGTGGAGGCTATATACAGGGGGTACCGGTACAGAGTCAATGTGGAGACTATATACAGTGCCTTGCGAAAGTATTCGGCCCCCTTGAACTTTGCGACCTTTTGCCACATTTCAGGCTTCAAACATAAAGATATAAAACTGTATTTTTTGTGAAGAATCAACAACAAGTGGGACACAATCATGAAGTGGAACGACATTTATTGGATATTTCAAACTTTTTTAACAAATCAAAAACAGAAAAATTGGGCGTGCAAAATTATTCTGCCCCCTTAAGTTAATACTTTGTAGCGCCACCTTTTGCTGCGATTACAGCTGTAAGTCGCTTGGGGTATGTCTCTATCAGTTTTGCACATCGAGAGACTGACATTTTTTCCCATTCCTCCTTGCAAAACAGCTCGAGCTCAGTGAGGTTGGATGGAGAGCATTTGTGAACAGCAGTTTTCAGTTCTTTCCACAGATTCTCGATTGGATTCAGGTCTGGACTTTGACTTGGCCATTCTAACACCTGGATATGTTTATTTTTGAACCATTCCATTGTAGATTTTGCTTTATGTTTTGGATCATTGTCTTGTTGGAAGACAAATCTCCGTCCCAGTCTCAGGTCTTTTGCAGACTCCATCAGGTTTTCTTCCAGAATGGTCCTGTATTTGGCTCCATCCATCTTCCCATCAATGTTAACCATCTTCCCTGTCCCTGCTGAAGAAAAGCAGGCCCAAACCATGATGCTGCCACCACCATGTTTGACAGTGGGGATGGTGTGTTCAGCTGTGTTGCTTTTACGCTAAACATAACGTTTTGCATTGTTGCCAAAAAGTTCAATTTTGGTTTCATCTGACCAGAGCACCTTCTTCCACATGTTTGGTGTGTCTCCCAGGTGGCTGGTGGCACACTTTAAACAACACTTTTTATGGATATCTTTAAGAAATGGCTTTCTTCTTGCCACTCTTCCATAAAGGCCAGATTTGTGCAATATACGACTGATTGTTGTCCTATGGACAGAGTCTCCCACCTCAGCTGTAGATCTCTGCAGTTCATCCAGAGTGATCATGGGCCTCTTGGCTGCATCTCTGATCAGTCTTCTCCTTGTATGAGCTGAAAGTTTAGAGGGACGGCCAGGTCTTGGTAGATTTGCTGTGGTCTGATACTCCTTCCATTTCAATATTATCGCTTGCACAGTGCTCCTTGGGATGTTTAAAGCTTGGGAAATCTTTTTGTATCCAAATCCGGCTTTAAACTTCTTCACAACAGTATCTCGGACCTGCCTGGTGTGTTCCTTGTTCTTCATGATGCTCTCTGCGCTTTTAACGGACCTCTGAGACTATCACAGTGCAGGTGCATTTATACGGAGACTTGATTACACACAGGTGGATTGTATTTATCATCATTAGTCATTTAGGTCAACATTGGATCATTCAGAGATCCTCACTGAACTTCTGGAGAGAGTTTGCTGCACTGAAAGTAAAGGGGCTGAATAATTTTGCACGCCCAATCTTTCAGTTTTTGATTTGTTAAAAAAGTTTGAAATATCCAATAAATGTCGTTCCACTTCTTGATTGTGTCCCACTTGTTGTTGATTCTTCACAAAAAAATACAGTTTTATGTCTTTATGTTTGAAGCCTGAAATGTGGCAAAAGGTCACAAAGTTCAAGGGGGCCGAATACTTTCGCAAGGCACTGTACAGGGGGTACCGGTACAGAGTCAATGTGGAGGCTATATACAGGGTATTACGGTACAGAGTCAATGTGGAGGCTATATACAGGGGGTACCAGTACAGAGTCAATGTGGAGGCTATATACAGGGGGTACTGTTACAGAGTCAATGTGGAGGGGCACCGGTTAGTTCAGGTAGTATGTACATGTAGGTAGAGTTATTAAAGTGACTATGCATAGATGACAACAGAGAGTGGCAGCGGTGTGGAGAGGGGAAGTGAAAATATTCTGGGTAGCCATTTGATTAGCTGTTCAGGAGTCTTATGTCTTGGGGGTAGAAGCTGTTTAGAAGCCTCTTGGACCTAGACTTGGCGCTCCAGTCCCGCTTGCCGTGCGGTAGGAGAGAGAACAGTCTATGACTAGGGTGGCTGGAGTCTGGCAATTTTTAGGGCCTGGATGGCAGGACCCTCGTTCACACTACTCTCTGTAGTGCCTTGCGGTCGGAAGCCGAGCAGTTGCCATACCAGGCAGTGATGCAACCAGTTTTTTAGTGATGTGGACACCAAGGAACCTGAAGCTCTCAACCTGCTCCACTACAGCCCAGTCAATGAGAATGGGGGAGTGCTCAACCCTCTTTTTCCTGTAGCCCATAATCATCTCCTTTGTCTTGATCACATTGAGGGAGAGGTTGTTGTCCTGGCACCACACGGCCAGGTCTCTGAGCTCCTCCCTGTTGGCTGTCTCATCGTTGTCTGTGATCGGACCTACCACTGTTGTGTCATCTGCAAACTTAATGATGGTGTTGGAGTCGTGCCTGGCCGTGCAGTCGTGGGTGAACAGGGAGTACAGGAGGGGACTGAGCACGCACCCCTGTGGAGCCCCCGTGTTGAGGATCAGCGTGGCGGATGTTTTGTTACCTACCCATACCACCTGGGGGGCGGCCCGTCAGGCAGTCCAGGATCCAGTTGCAGAGGGAGGTGTTTAGTCCCAGGATCCTTAGCGTATTGATGAGCTTTGAGGGCACTATGGTGTTGAACGCTGAGCTGTAGTCAATGAATAGCATTCTCACATAGGTGTTCCTTTTGTCGAGGTGGGAAAGGGCAGTGTGGAGTGATATAGAGATTGCATCATCTGTGGATCTGTTTGGGTGTTATGCAAATTGGAGTGGGTCTAGGGTTTCTGGGATGATGGTGTTGATGTGAGCCATTACCAGCCTTTCAAAGCTCTTCATGGCTACAGACGTGAGTGCTACGGGTCTGTAGTCATTTATGCAGGTTCTTGGTCACCTCCCTGACCTAGGCCCTTCTCCTCCCAATTTCTCAGTTTGGGCGGGCTGCCAGCTCTAGGAGGAGTCTAGGTTGTTCCAAACTTCTTCCATTTAAGAACGATAAAGGTCACTGTAACACTGCATGCTGACATGCACTGTCAACTGCGGGACCTGATATAGACAGGTGTGTGTGCGCCTTTCCAAATCATGTCCAATCAATTGCATATACCACAGATGGACTCCAATCAAGTTGTAGAAACATCTCAAGGATGATCAATGGAAACAGGAAGCACCTGAGCTCCTTTTCATGTTTCATAGCAAAAGGTCTGAAAACTTATGTAAATAAGGTATTTTTTTTTAAAAATGTAATACAAAATGTGGAGAAAGTCAAGGGGTCTGAATACTTTCTGAATGCACAGTATTCCTCTTTATGGGTTCTGATCCTATGTATTCAGCTGTAAGGGTTCTGATCCTATGTATTCAGCTTTCAGGGTTCTGATCCTATGTTTTCAGCTGTAAGGGTTCTGATCCTATGTATTCAGCTTTACCCATCCCGGATCTGGGAGCGTTGTCATCAACTACAGTAATTAGCATAAGGTATGTTTTTAATTTTTTTATACATTTCCTAAAATTTCTTAAAACCCGTTTTTGCTTTGTCATTATGGGGTATTGTGTGAAGATTGAGGAGGCAAATGTTTTTATTTATTCCGTTTTAGAATAAGACTAACGCAACAAAATGTGGAAAAGGTCAAGGGGGTTGAATACTTTCTAAATGCACTGCATGGCTTAATCTAATGCTTACCCTAAAATAATGCACTTAAAAAAAAAATTGGCACATCATTGAGCACGTTACACATCATTAAATATATCGACGCAACAATTACAGACAGAAGCGTACAAATAGTTAAACTCAATTGAAATAAAATAAAATGGACTAAAATATAATTCCAATATATAGGTCTGTGTAGCCTGTGATGGTCAAGAAAATTATGTAAAGATGTGTTACGTAAAGATGTATTATGTAAAGATGTATTATGTAAAGATGGCGTATTGCGTAAAGATGTATTATGTAAAGATGGCGTATTGCGTAAAGATTGTCAATTATGTAAAGATGTGTTACGTAAAGATGTATTATGTAAAGATGTATTATGTAAAGACGGCGTATTGCGTAAAGATGGTCAATTATGTAAAGATGTGTTACGTAAAGATGGCGTATTGCGTAAAGATGGTCAATTATGTAAAGATGTGTTACGTAAAGACAGCGTATTGCGTAAAGATGGCGTATTGCGTAAAGATGGCGTATTGCGTAAAGATGTATTATGTAAAGATGGCGTATTGCGTAAAGATGGTGTATTGCGTAAAGACGGCGTATTGCGTAAAGATGGCGTATTGCGTAAAGATGTATTATGTAAAGATGGCGTATTGCGTAAAGATTGTCAATTATGTAAAAATGTGTTACGTAAAGATGTATTATGTAAAGATGTATTATGTAAAGATGGCATATTGCGTAAAGATGTATTATGTAAAGATGGCGTATTGCGTAAAGATTGTCAATTATGTAAAGATGTGTTACGTAAAGATGTATTATGTAAAGATGTATTATGTAAAGATGGCATATTGCGTAAAGATGTATTATGTAAAGACGGCGTATTGCGTAAAGATGTATTATGTAAAGATGTATTATGTAAAGATGGCGTATTGCGTAAATATGTATTATGTAAAGATGGCGTATTGCGTAAAGATTGTCAATTATGTAAAGATGTGTTACGTAAAGATGTATTATGTAAAGATGTATTATGTAACGATGGCGTATTGCGTAAAGATGTATTATTTAAAGACGGCGTATTGCGTAAAGATGGTCAATTATGTAAAGATGTGTTACGTAAAGATGGCGTATTGCGTAAAGATGGTCAATTATGTAAAGATGTGTTACGTAAAGACAGCGTATTGCGTAAAGATGGCGTATTGCGTAAAGATGGCGTATTGCGTAAAGATGTATTATGTAAAGATGGCGTATTGCGTAAAGATGGCGTATTGCGTAAAGACGGCGTATTGCGTAAAGATGGCGTATTGCGTAAAGATGTATTATGTAAATATGGCGTATTACGTAAAGATGGCGTATTGCGTAAAGATGGCATATTGCGTAAAGGTGTATTATGTAAAGATGGCGTATTGCGTAAAGATGGCGTATTGCGTAAAGATGTATTATGTAAAGATGGCGTATTGCGTAAAGATTGTCAATTATGTAAAGATGTGTTACGTAAAGATGTATTATGTAAAGATGTATTATGTAACGATGGCGTATTGCGTAAAGATGTATTATTTAAAGACGGCGTATTGCGTAAAGATGGTCAATTATGTAAAGATGTGTTACGTAAAGATGGCGTATTGCGTAAAGATGGTCAATTATGTAAAGATGTGTTACGTAAAGACAGCGTATTGCGTAAAGATGGCGTATTGCGTAAAGATGGCGTATTGCGTAAAGATGTATTATGTAAAGACGGCGTATTGCGTAAAGATGTATTATGTAAAGATGGCGTATTGCGTAAAGATGTATTATGTAAAGATGGCGTATTGCGTAAAGATGGCGTATTGCGTAAAGATGGCATATTGCGTAAAGGTGTATTATGTAAAGATGGCGTATTGCGTAAAGATGTATTATGTAAAGACGGCGTATTGCGTAAAGATGTATTATGTAAAGACGGCGTATTGCGTAAAGATGTATTATGTAAAGACGGCGAATTGCGTAAAGATGGCGTATTGCGTAAAGATGTATTATGTAAAGATGGCATATTGCGTAAAGACGGCGTATTGCGTAAAGACGGCGTATTGAGTAAAGACAGCGTATTGCGTAAATATGGCGTATTGCGTAAAGACGGCGTATTGCGTAAAGACGGCGTATTGCGTAAAGATGTGTTACGTAAAGATGGCGTATTGTGTAAAGATGGCGTATTGTGTAAAGATGGCGTATTGTGTAAAGATGGCGTATTGTGTAAAGATGGAGTATTGTGTAAAGATGGAGTATTGTGTAAAGATGTGTTACGTAAAGATGGCGTATTGTGTAAAGATGGCATATTGTGTAAAGATGGCGTATTGTGTAAATATGTGTTGCGTAAAGATGGCGTCTTTTGTAAATATGGCGTATTGTGTAAAGATGTGTTACGTGAAGATGGCGTATTGCGTAAAGATGGCGTATTGTGTAAAGATGGCGTATTGAGTAAAGATGGTGTATTGTGTAAAGATGTGTTACGTAAAGACGGCGTATTGTGTAAAGATGTGTTACGTAAAGATGGCGTATTGTGTAAATATGGCGTATTGCGTAAAGATGGTGTATTGTGTAAAGATGTGTTACGTAAAGACGGCGTATTGCGTAAAGATGGCGTATTGTGTAAAGATGCCGTATTGCGTAGATGGCGTATTGCGTAAAGATGGCGTATTGTGTAAAGATGGCGTATTGTGTAAAGATGTGTTACGTAAAGATGGCATATTATGTAAAGATGGCGTATTGTGTAAAGATGGCGTATCGTGTAAAGATGGTGTATTGTGTAAAGATGGTGAATTGTGTAAAGATGGTGAATTGTGTAAAGATGGTGAATTATGTAAAGATGTGTTATGTAAAGATGGTGAATTATGTAAAGATGGCGTATTGTGTTTTTATTTTACCTTTATTTAACCAGGCAAGTCAGTTAAGAACAAATTCTTATTTTCAATGATGGCCTGGGAACAGTGGGTTAACTGCCTGTTCAGGGGCAGAACGACAGATTTGTACCTTGTCAGCTCGGGGGTTTGAACTCACAACCTTCCGGTTACTAGTCCAACGCTCTAACCACTAGGCTACCCTGCCGCCCCATGTGTAAAGATGGTGTATTGTGTAAAGATGGTGTATTGTGTAAAGATGGTGAATTATGTAAAGATGGTGAATTATGTAAAGATGGTGTATTGTGTAAAGATGGTGTATTGTGTAAAGATGGTGAATTATGTAAAGATGGTGTATTGTGTAAATATGTGTTATGTAAAGATGGTGAATTATGTAAAGATGGTGTATTGTGTAAAGATGGTGTATTGCGTAAAGATGGTGCATTGTGTAAAGATGGCGTATCGTGTAAAGATGGTGTATTGTGTAAAGATGTGTTATGTAAAGATGGTGAATTATGTAAAGATGGTGAATTATGTAAAGATGGTGTATTGTGTAAAGATGGTGAATTATGTAAAGATGGTGTATTGTGTAAAGATGGTGTATTATGTAAAGATGGTGTATTGTGTAAAGATGGTGTATTGTGTAAAGATGGTGTATTGTGTAAATATGTGTTATGTAAAGATGGTGAATTATGTAAAGATGGTGAATTATGTAAAGATGGTGTATTGTGTAAAGATGGTGTATTGGGTAAAGATTGTGTATTATGTAAAGATGGTGTATTGTGTAAAGATGGTGTATTGTGTAAAGATGGTGAATTATGTAAAGATGGTGTATTATGTAAAGATGGTGTATTGTGTAAAGATGGTGTATTGTGTAAAGATGGTGAATTATGTAAAGATGGTGTATTATGTAAAGATGGTGTATTGTGTAAAGATGTGTTATGTAAAGAATTATGTATAATGCCTCTTTGTATTTGTAGTCAGTGTCACATTCATTCTGAAGTTATTGGCGGTCACAGAAAGACAGATAAAAGTCTTGATTTTGTGTTTAGTGGAGATCTTCGCGGAAGGCGGAAAAAAGCATCTAACGACATTGTAGAAAAGGCACAAAAAAAAAACGAACTGCTCCTTTAATTACAGGTGCCTCTGAGCTATAGAGACGTGTAGAGATCCCAATGTCTTTAAAATGGTGCTGCCCATGTAATACAGGCTTTCGTGCACTAGAGATCTCTATACAACTTCATGCTCTGAGATCACCTGCATCCTTACCTGCGTTCTTTGTGTCTTAATTCGGTACCAAACAACTCTTCCACGTAGGGATTTGCATCATCACTGAACGATTTGGGAGGATTTTATTTTTGTATTGTATATTAACGTGTGTATTCCCCGCCTTTCCAAACATTATTAATAGATAAATAGATTAGATAAATAGATTAGATAAATAGATTAGATAAATAGATTAGATTAAACAGATTTTGGTCTACCTGGTTAAATAAAGGTGATCTGGTCTACCTGGTTAAATAAAGGTGATCTGGTCTACCTGGTTAAATAAAGGTGATCTGGTCTACCTGGTTAAATAAAGGTGATCTGGTCTACCTGGTTAAATAAAGGTGATCTGGTCTACCTGGTTAAATAAAGGTGATCTGGTCTACCTGGTTAAATAAAGGTGATCTGGTCTACCTGGTTAAATAAAAGGTGATCTGGTCTACCTGGTTAAATAAAGGTGATCTGGTCTACCTGGTTAAATAAAGGTGATCTGGTCTACCTGGTTAAATAAAGGTGATCTGGTCTACCTGGTTAAATAAAGGTGATCTGGCCTACCTGGTTAAATAAAGGTGATCTGGTCTACCTGGTTAAATAAAGGTGATCTGGTCTACCTGGTTAAATAAAGGTGATCTGGTCTACCTGGTTAAATAAAGGTGATCTGGTCTACCTGGTTAAATAAAGGTGATCTGGTCTACCTGGTTAAATAAAGGTGATCTGGTCTACCTGGTTAAATAAAGGTGATCTGGTCTACCTGGTTAAATAAAGGTGATCTGGCCTACCTGGTTAAATAAAGGTGATCTGGTCTACCTGGTTAAATAAAGGTGATCTGGTCTACCTGGTTAAATAAAGGTGATCTGGTCTACCTGGTTAAATAAAGGTGATCTGGCCTACCTGGTTAAATAAAGGTGATCTGGTCTACCTGGTTAAATAAAGGTGATCTGGTCTACCTGGTTAAATAAAGGTGATCTGGTCTACCTGGTTAAATAAAGGTGATCTGGTCTACCTGGTTAAATAAAGGTGATCTGGCCTACCTGGTTAAATAAAGGTGATCTGGTCTACCTGGTTAAATAAAGGTGATCTGGTCTACCTGGTTAAATAAAGGTGATCTGGTCTACCTGGTTAAATAAAGGTGATCTGGTCTACCTGGTTAAATAAAGGTGATCTGGCCTACCTGGTTAAATAAAGGTGATCTGGTCTACCTGGTTAAATAAAGATGATCTGGTCTACCTGGTTAAATAAAGGTGATCTGGTCTACCTGGTTAAATAAAGGTGATCTGGCCTACCTGGTTAAATAAAGGTGATCTGGTCTACCTGGTTAAATAAAGGTGATCTGGTCTACCTGGTTAAATAAAGGTGATCTGGTCTACCTGGTTAAATAAAGGTGATCTGGTCTACCTGGTTAAATAAAGGTGATCTGGTCTACCTGGTTAAATAAAGGTGATCTGGTCTACCTGGTTAAATAAAGGTGATCTGGTCTACCTGGTTAAATAAAGGTGATCTGGTCTACCTGGTTAAATAAAGGTGAAATAAAAAAAATACAAATAAATGTAAAAGTGCAAACTGACTTACTTAGCTGCTCTACCGAGTGGTCTGGGACAGTCGTTTACTAATGAGTAACTTCCTTAATGGTTTTGGGAAACAGCTCGGCGATGTAACAATGTTCCTACGAAGGTCCTAACGTTAAACATAGCCTTAAGACGCTTCTGACAAAACTGTCTCTATTATAAAGGAGAGGCCTTGTCATCAACCTCGCCCCGTCAACCTCTCCCCGTCAACCTCGCCCCACACAGATCAGTGAGTTCATAATGTTGTTCAAACACTAGATGGCGCCAAAAACCCATGAAAACCTCTCCCCACACAGATCAGTGAGTTCATAATGTTGTTCAAACACTAGATGGCGCCAAAACCCATAAATACCTCTCCCCACACAGATCAGTGAGTTCATAATGTTGTTCAAACACTAGATGGCGCCAAAACCCATGAAAAGCTACAACACTATGGTGAAACAGACTGATATTTGCCATTGGTATGGTAGAAAACTGTAGATGTTGCCATTGGTACGGTAGAAAAACTGTAGATGTTGCCATTGGTACGGTAGAAAAACTGTAGATGTTGTGCCTAGGGGGGGTGGTTCAGGGGGGTTCAGTAGGGTTAGGGGGTTCAGTAGGGGCTAGGGGGTTCAGTAGGGGCTAGGGGGGGTTCAGTAGGGGCTGGGGGGGGGTTCAGTAGGGGCTAGGGGGGGGTTCAGTAGGGGCTAGGGAGGGGTTCAGTAGGGGCTAGGGGGGGGTTCAGTAGGGGCTAGGGGGGGTTCAGTAGGGGCTGGGGGGGGGGTTCAGTAGGGGCTAGGGGGTTCAGTAGGGGCTAGGGGGTCTCAGTAAGATGTGGGCCTATGGGGGTTCAGTAGGGGCTAGGGGGTTCAGTAGGGGCTAGGGGGTCTCAGTAAGATATGGGCCTATGGGGGTTCAGTAGGGGCTAGGGGGTCTCAGTAAGATGTGGGCCTATGGGGGTTCAGTAGGGGCTAGGGGGTTCAGTAGGGGCTAGGGGGTTAGTGTCCCGTGAGGGGTGTAGTCTACTCACAGTGTCCCGTGAGGGGTGCAGTCTACTCACAGTGTCCCGTGAGGGGTGCAGTCTACTCACAGTGTCCCGTGAGGGGTGCAGTCTACTCACAGTGTCCCGTGAGGGGTGCAGTCTACTCACAGTGTCCCGTGAGGGGTGCAGTCTACTCACAGTGTCCCGTGAGGGGTGCAGTCTACTCACAGTGTCCCGTGAGGGGTGCAGTCTACTCACAGTGTCCCGTGAGGGGTGCAGTCTACTCACAGTGTCCCGTGAGGGGTGCAGTCTACTCACAGTGTCCCGTGAGGGGTGCAGTCTACACAGTGTCCCGTGAGGGGTGCAGTCTACACAGTGTCCCGTGAGGGGTGCAGTCTACTCACAGTGTCCCGTGAGGGGTGCAGTCTACTCACAGTGTCCCGTGAGGGGTGCAGTGTACTCACAGTGTCCCGTGAGGGGTGCAGTCTACTCACAGTGTCCCGTGAGGGGTGCAGTCTACTCACAGTGTCCCGTGAGGGGTGCAGTCTACACAGTGTCCCGTGAGGGGTGCAGTCTACACAGTGTCCCATGAGGGGTGCAGTCTACTCACAGTGTCCCGTGAGGGGTGCAGTCTACTCACAGTGTCCCGTGAGGGGTGCAGTCTACTCACAGTGTCCCGTGAGGGGTGCAGTCTACTCACAGTGTCCCGTGAGGGGTGCAGTCTACTCACAGTGTCCCGTGAGGGGTGCAGTCTACTCACAGTGTCCCGTGAGGGGTGCAGACTACTCACAGTGTCCCGTGAGGGGTGCAGTCTACTCACAGTGTCCCGTGAGGGGTGCAGTGTACTCACAGTGTCCCGTGAGGGGTGCAGTCTACTCACAGTGTCCCGTGAGGGGTGTAGTCTACTCACAGTGTCCCGTGAGGGGCGCAGTCTACACAGTGTCCCGTGAGGGGTGCAGTGTACTCACAGTGTCCCGTGAGGGGTGTAGTCTACTCACAGTGTCCCGTGAGGGGTGCAGTCTACTCACAGTGTCCCGTGAGGGGTGTAGTCTACTCACAGTGTCCCGTGAGGGGTGCAGTCTACACAGTGTCCCGTGAGGGGTGCAGTGTACTCACAGTGTCCCGTGAGGGGTGTAGTCTACTCACAGTGTCCCGTGAGGGGTGTAGTCTACTCACAGTGTCCCGTGAGGGGTGCAGTCTACTCACAGTGTCCCGTGAGGGGTGCAGTGTACTCACGGTGTGTAGCAGGGTGTGGCTTGTCCTCCTCCTCTTCAGTGTCGGGGCCAGAGCACCACTCATCTCCACTGTACGGCTGTTTCTTCTCCAACACACACCGCCGTTTACTGCGCATCACGCCTTCTACTGGGAGGGGACAACACACACACACATTTTGGATGTGTAACTATAACAGGCCATAACGCTTAATTATTACACAGCATCCATCATGAGACTACAGGTCAGCGGGAGGGAGAAGAGAGGAAGGAAGGAAGGAGAGGGAGGGAGGAAGGAAGGAGAGAAGGGAGGGAGGGACAGAGGAAGGAGGAGAAAGGAAGGAGAAGAAGGAACTAGAAGAAGGAAGGAAGGAAGGAAGGAAGGAAGGAAGGAAGGAAGGAAGGAAGGAAGGAAGGAAGGGAGCAGGGACTCAGCCTGGCCCGCCTAGCAGCAGGGACTCAGCCTGGCCCGCCTAGCAGCAGGGACTCAGCCTGGCCCGCCTAGCAGCAGGGACTCAGCCTGGCCCGTCTAGCAGCAGGGACTCAGCCTGGCCCGTCTAGCAGCAGGGACTCAGCCTGGCCCGTCTAGCAGCAGGGACTCAGCCTGGCCCGTCTAGCAGCAGGGACTCAGCCTGGCCCGTCTAGCAGCAGGGACTCAGCCTGGCCCGTCTAGCAGCAGGGACTCAGCCTGGCCCGTCTAGCAGCAGGGACTCAGCCTGGCCCGTCTAGCAGCAGGGACTCAGCCTGGCCCGTCTAGCAGCAGGGACTCAGCCTGGCCCGTCTAGCAGCAGGGACTCAGCCTGGCCCGTCTAGCAGCAGGGACTCAGCCTGGCCCGTCTAGCAGCAGGGACTCAGCCTGGCCCGTCTAGCAGCAGGGACTCAGCCTGGCCCGTCTAGCAGCAGGGACTCAGCCTGGCCCGTCTAGCAGCAGGGACTCAGCAAGGCCCGTCTAGCAGCAGGGACTCAGCCTGGCCCGTCTAGCAGCAGGGACTCAGCCTGGCCCGTCTAGCAGCAGGGACTCAGCCTGGCCCGTCTAGCAGCAGGGACTCAGCCTGGCCCGTCTAGCAGCAGGGACTCAGCCTGGCCCGTCTAGCAGCAGGGACTCAGCCTGGCCCGTCTAGCAGCAGGGACTCAGCCTGGCCCGTCTAGCAGCAGGGACTCAGCCTGGCCCGTCTAGCAGCAGGGACTCAGCCTGGCCCGTCTAGCAGCAGGGACTCAGCCTGGCCCGTCTAGCAGCAGGGACTCAGCCTGGCCCGTCTAGCAGCAGGGACTCAGCCTGGCCCGTCTAGCAGCAGGGACTCAGCCTGGCCCGTCTAGCAGCAGGGACTCAGCCTGGCCCGTCTAGCAGCAGGGACTCAGCAAGGCCCGTCTAGCAGCAGGGACTCAGCCTGGCCCGTCTAGCAGCAGGGACTCAGCCTGGCCCGTCTAGCAGCAGGGACTCAGCCTGGCCCGTCTAGCAGCAGGGACTCAGCCTGGCCCGTCTAGCAGCAGGGACTCAGCCTGGCCCGTCTAGCAGCAGGGACTCAGCCTGGCCCGTCTAGCAGCAGGGACTCAGCCTGGCCCGTCTAGCAGCAGGGACTCAGCCTGGCCCGTCTAGCAGCAGGGACTCAGCCTGGCCCGTCTAGCAGCAGGGACTCAGCCTGGCCCGCCTAGCAGCAGGGACTCAGCCTGGCCCGTCTAGCAGCAGGGACTCAGCCTGGCCTATGCATTCACATTTGCTCCCAGCAGACAGTCATTGGTTTACGTAAACGGTCAGGTGGCAGTGTGTGTGTGTGTTAGCTGGTTTACATTCTCTTTAATCATTGGCCCTCTTCAGGTGTGAGTTGAGGAGGGGAGAGGAGGGGGGTAGATTAGTGGGGAGGACGAGAGGAGGGGGGTGAGATGACTTGCATTTAATTTGAATGCGTTTCTGTTTATTTAGCTAGAGGGAAATTAGATCAGAGAGAGAACCGGAGGTTTCCCTTCAAAGGACCCGCCCAATCATTCTCACTCTCTCTGTCTGGGTGGTGGACCATTCTTCATAGGGAAAACTGTTGAGCGTGAAAAACCCAGCAGCGTTGCAGTTTTTGACTCAAACCGGTGCGCCCTGGCACCTACTACCATACCCCCTTTCAACGGCACTTCAATCTTTTGTCTTGCCCATTCACCCTCTGAATGGGACACATACACCACCAGTCTCAACTGTCGTAAAGCTTTCAAATCCTTCTTTAACCCCGTCTCCTCCTCTTCATCTACACTCAGCTGCTCTCAGTCCACCTCACCTATCTCTATAAACCATCCCTCAGCTGCTCTCAGTCCACCTCACCTATCTCTATAAACCATCCCTCAGCTGCTCTCAGTCCACCTCACCTATCTCTATAAACCATCCCTCAGCTGCTCTCAGTCCACCTCACCTATCTCTATAAACCATCCCTCAGCTGCTCTCAGTCCACCTCACCTATCTCTATAAACCATCCCTCAGCTGCTCTCAGTGCACCTCACCTATCTCTATAAACCATCCCTCAGCTGCTCTCAGTGCACCTCACCTATCTCTATAAACCATCCCTCAGCTGCTCTCAGTCCACCTCACCTATCTCTATAAACCATCCCTCAGCTGCTCTCAGTCCACCTCACCTATCTCTATAAACCATCCCTCAGCTGCTCTCAGTCCACCTCACCTATCTCTATAAACCATCCCTCAGCTGCTCTCAGTCCACCTCACCTATCTCTATAAACCATTCCCTCAGCTGCTCTCAGTGCACCTCACCTATCTCTATAAACCATCCCTCAGCTGCTCTCAGTGCACCTCACCTATCTCTATAAACATCACATCCCTCAGCTGCTCTCAGTGCACCTCACCTATCTCTATAAACCACCCCTAAGCATTTTGTGTGTGTGTGTGTGTGTGACGGGAAGCCCAGATGACTCAGTTTCACAAATTCATATTACTGCCTGTCAATCTCCCCCAAATCAGCAGTCACTCACACACACACACACACACACACACACACACACACACACACTAAATAATAATAGACAGGCAAACAAATGCAAATAGTCACAGCATGGACAAAGAATGCAAATCCACAACCAGTTCTAGCCTTGCTGCTAAAAGACAGATGGCAGGCCCCTAGACCACTGTTCTGGAAACAGTTTACTGCTGTTAAAGACAGATGACAGGCCCCTAGACCACTGTTCTGGAAACAGTTTACTGCTGTTAAAGACAGATGACAGGCCCCTAGACCACTGTTCTGGAAACAGTTTACTGCTGTTAAAGACAGATGACAGGCCCCTAGACCACTGTTCTGGAAACAGTTTACTGCTGTTAAAGACAGATGACAGGCCCCTAGACCACTGTTCTGGAAACAGTTTACTGCTGTTAAAGACAGATGACAGGCCCCTAGACCACTGTTCTGGAAACAGTTTACTGCTAGTAAAGACAGATGACAGGCCCCTAGACCACTGTTCTGGAAACAGTTTACTGCTGTTAAAGACAGATGACAGGCCCTACAGAGACCACTGTTCTGTTAGACTTCCTGTGTCTCTCTGGTCAAATCTGCACCAGAAATACCAGATTAGCTACCTACACCACCCACAGCAGGAAACGTGTGCATGTGTTTCGTGTGGGATGTGTGTGCGATTTTGTGCGTGTGTATGTATTGTGTGTGTGTGTGTGTGTCTCTCGGTGTGCACTATATAACTTGTTTTCCCCTCACACTGAAATGCCCTGACCTTTCTGTCAGGCGTCAGAATTTCCTCTGCCTTCCGATGGTAGCCTACAGCTGCAATGTGACGTTAGTATGTGTGTGTGTGTGTGTGTGTGTGGTAATACCCTACCTTTGGCGTCAGGCTCCTGCACAGGGGTGATAGTGTCTCTCTGTTCCCCAGAGTCCATGGACACACTTCTCTCTCTCTTCGTCTTCATCATCCCCCCAACGCCACTCACCGATTGGCTGACAGCCTTCAGGCCAGGGTTGCCCGCCCCCAGGCCCTTATTGGCCCCCTCCTGCTGCTGGGTCACATTGGAGAGCTGGGATTGGCTGTCGCTGCTCACTTGCTTGCCATGATTGGTCAGCTTATTGTCAGGGTGCATTTGAACGGCTGGGGTGGGTCTGGGGTAGGGGTACAGACGATGTGGTGTCCGTCCGTCTGTTTGAAGTCACACTGCTGCTTGTCTACACAGCTGGTGAGACGGAGAAGAAAACAGGCTCAAAACTAATAGGCTCGGGAACTAACAGGCTCGGGAACTAACAGGCTCGGGAACTAACAGGCTCGGGAACTAACAGGCTCAGAACTAACAGGCTGGGGAACTAACAGGCTCGGGAACTAACAGGCTCGGGAACTAACAGGCTGGGGAACTAACAGGCTCGGGAACTAACAGGCTCGGGAACTAACAGGCTCGGGAACTAACAGGCTCGGGAACTAACAGGCTCGGGAACTAACAGGCTCGGGAACTAACAGGCTCGGGAACTAACAGGCTCAGAACTAACAGGCTGGGGAACTAACAGGCTCGGGAACTAACAGGCTCAGAACTAACAGGCTCGGGAACTAACAGGCTCGGGAACTAACAGGCTCGGGAACTAACAGGCTCGGGAACTAACAGGCTCGGGAACTAACAGGCTCGGGAACTAACAGGCTCGGGAACTAACAGGCTCGGGAACTAACAGGCTCAGAACTAACAGGCTCGGGAACTAACAGGCTCGGGAACTAACAGGCTCGGGAACTAACAGGCTCGGGAACTAACAGGCTCGGGAACTAACAGTCTCGGGAACTAACAGGCTCGGGAACTAACAGGCTCGGGAACTAACAGGCTCGGGAACTAACAGGCTCGGGAACTAACAGGCTCGGGAACTAACAGGCTCGGGAACTAACAGGTTCGGGAACTAACAGGTTCGGGAACTAACAGGCTCGGGAACTAACAGTCTCAGAACTAACAGGCTCGGGAACTAACAGGCTCGGGAACTAACAGGCTCGGGAACTAACAGGCTCGGGAACTAACAGGCTCGGGAACTAACAGGCTCGGGAACTAACAGGCTCGGGAACTAACAGTCTCAGAACTAACAGGCTCGGGAACTAACAGGCTCGGGAACTAACAGGCTCGGGAACTAACAGGCTCGGGAACTAACAGGCTCGGGAACTAACAGGCTCGGGAACTAACAGGCTCGGGAACTAACAGTCTCAGAACTAACAGGCTCGGGAACTAACAGGCTCGGGAACTAACAGGCTCGGGAACTAACAGGCTCAGAACTAACAGGCTCGGGAACTAACAGGCTCAGAACTAACAGGCTCGGGAACTAACAGGCTCGGGAACTAACAGGCTCGGGAACTAACAGGCTCGGGAACTAACAGGCTCGGGAACTAACAGGCTCGGGAACTAACAGGCTCGGGAACTAACAGGCTCGGGAACTAACAGGCTCGGGAACTAACAGGCTCGGGAACTAACAGGCTCGGGAACTAATAGGCTCGGGAACTAACAGGCTCGGGAACTAACAGGCTCGGGAACTAACAGGCTCGGGAACTAACAGGCTCGGGAACTAACAGGCTCGGGAACTAACAGGCTCGGGAACTAACAGGCTCGGGAACTAACAGGCTCGGGAACTAACAGGCTCGGGAACTAACAGGCTCGGGAACTAACAGGCTCGGGAACTAACAGGCTCGGGAACTAACAGGCTCGGGAACTAACAGGCTCGCGAACTAACAGGCTCGGGAACTAACAGGCTCGGGAACTAACAGGCTCGGGAACTAACAGGCTGGGGAACTAACAGGCTCGGGAACTAACAGGCTGGGGAACTAACAGGCTGGGGAACTAACAGGCTCGGGAACTAACAGGCTCGGGAACTAACAGGCTCGGGAACTAACAGGCTCGGGAACTAACAGGCTCGGGAACTAACAGGCTCGGGAACTAACAGGCTCGGGAACTAACAGGCTCGGGAACTAACAGGCTCAGAACTAACAGGCTCGGGAACTAACAGGCTCGGGAACTAACAGCCTCGGGAACTAACAGCCTCGGGAACTAACAGGCTCGGGAACTAACAGTCTCAGAACTAACAGGCTCGGGAACTAACAGGCTCGGGAATTAACAGGCTCGGGAACTAACAGGCTCGGGAACTAACAGGCTCGGGAACTAACAGGCTCGGGAACTAACAGGCTCGGGAACTAACAGGCTCGGGAACTAACAGGCTCGGGAACTAACAGGCTCGGGAACTAACAGGCTCGGGAACTAACAGGCTCAGAACTAACAGGCTCGGGAACTAACAGGCTCGGGAACTAACAGGCTCGGGAACTAACAGGCTCGGGAACTAACAGGCTCGAGAACTAACAGGCTCGGGAACTAACAGTCTCAGAACTAACAGGCTCGGGAACTAACAGGCTCGGGAACTAACAGGCTCGGGAACTAACAGGCTCGGGAACTAACAGTCTCAGAACTAACAGGTTCGGGAACTAACAGGCTCGGGAATTAACAGGCTCGGGAACTAACAGGCTCGGGAACTAACAGGCTCGGGAACTAACAGGCTCGGGAACTAACAGGCTCGGGAACTAACAGGCTCGGGAACTAACAGGCTCGGGAACTAACAGGCTCGGGAACTAACAGGCTCGGGAACTAACAGGCTCGGGAACTAACAGGCTCGGGAACTAACAGGCTCGGGAACTAACAGGCTCGTAACAGTGCAGTAATATCTAACAATTCACAAAAATACACACAAACCTAAAAGTAAAAGAATAGAGTTAAGAAATACATAAATATTAGGACGAGCTGGGCCTCCCGGGTGGCGCAGTGGTCTAAGGTACTGCATCACAGTGCTAGCTGTGCCACCAGAGATTCTGGGTTCGAGCCCAGGCTCTGTCACAGCCGGCCGCGACCGGGAGGCCCATGTGGCGGCACACAATTGGCCTAGCATCGTCTGGGGTAGGGAGGGTTTGGCCGGCAGGGATATCCTTGTCTCATCGTGCACTAGCGACACCTGTGGAGGGCCGGGCGCAGTGCACGCTGACAAGGTCGCCAGGTGTACGGTGTTTCTTCTGACACATTGGTGCGGCTGGCATCCGGGTTGGATGGGCATTGTGTCAAGAAGCAGTGCGGCTTGGTTGGGTTGATAGCAGGGTAAACAGGCAGTGGCTCGGGTGGTTGTTGTCCTTGATGATCTTTATGGCCTTCCTGTGACATCGGGTGGTGTAGGTATCCTGGAGGGCAGGTAGTTTGCCACCGGTGATGCGTTGTGCAGACCTCACTACCCTCTGGAGACCCTTACGGTTGAGGGTGGTGCAGTTGCCGTACCAGGCGGTGATACAGCCCGACAGGATGCATCTGGATAAGTTTGTGCGGGTCTTAGGGACCAATCCACATTTCTTCAGCCTCCTGGGGTTGAGGAGGCGCTGTTGCGACTTCTACACCACACCGTCTGTGTGGGTGGACCAATCAGATCGTCTGTGTGGGTGGACCAATCAGATCGTCTGTGTGGGAGGAACAATCAGATCGTCTGTGTGGGTGGACCAATCAGATCGTCTGTGTGGGTGGACCAATCAGATCGTCTGTGTGGGAGGAACAATCAGATCGTC
Source organism: Oncorhynchus mykiss (assembly GCF_057628025.1). NCBI lineage: Eukaryota > Metazoa > Chordata > Actinopteri > Salmoniformes > Salmonidae > Oncorhynchus > Oncorhynchus mykiss. Next base: position 44,127,727 of record NC_143045.1, on the reverse strand, counting down.
TGTGTGGGTGGACCAATCAGATCGTCTGTGTGGGTGGACCATTCAGATCGTCTGTGTGGGTGGACCAATCAGATTGTTGGTGATGTGGACGCAGAGGAACTTAGAAGCTTTTCACCTTCTCCACTTCAGTCCCGTCAATGTAGATAGCAGAGGGAGCGCCTCCCTGTCTCCTGAAGTCCACGATCATCTCCTTCGTTTTGTTGACATTGAGGGAGAAGTTATTTTCCTTACACCACTCCCCCAGGGCCCTCACCTCCTCCCCGTAGGCTGTCTAGTCATTTTTGGTAATCAGGCCTATAACTGTCGTGTCGTCTGCAAACTTGATGATTGAGTTGGAGGCATGTGTGGCTACGCAGACATGGGTGAACAGTGTTTAGGAAGTGGAGGTGTTGTTTCCTACCTTCACCACCTGGGGGCAGTAAACGTGTAGATCAATGACTGGCAACAGTTCAGTTCGACACTGAACGATGCAGTTCTCACAAGATGAGAGGTCATTTCAGCAAAACATTTTAGTGAACCGGACCAATACACTCACATCTTAAACATTTAAACCGGGGGACTGATGCGCGTATCTGTGAATCGTTACATCCCTACCTCTTACCGTTCGTCTTGAACTTCAAATTGGTATGACCAACATGTATGACCATGGATGGGTTCAGCTCACTCACCTCAGTCCATGTCTCAGCTGACACACTGGGGCATATTGCTGCTGCTGCTCCTTGACTCTTCACTGACCACAGAATAACCTGGAGGAGAGAGGGGAGGTTAGAGGTCACATTAGCGACAGCGAAATCTGCATCTTCAAAATGATCAAAAGCTTTTTGATTTAAATCATTTGTGTTTTATATTGAAAGTGTTTTTTTTGCTCTAATAGAAAGATCTGGGGCGTACAAATCTAGTTTTTCCATCACACAATTTTGAAAACATGTTAAGAAATGTGGCCACAATTATTGAAAATGAAATTTCACACACCCCTGAATCAATACTTTGTAGAATAGCCTTTTGGCAGCGATTACAGCTGCGATTCTTTCAGGGTAATTCTCAAAGAGCTTTCCACATGTGGATTGTGCAACACTTGCCCATTATTCTTTAAAAAATGCCTCAAGCCAAATTGGTTGTTGATCATTACTAGTAGGACTATCCCCAACAACAACAAAAAAAACATTGGCCGACCGAGGGTCTTCTGTTCTTTCGACCAGTCAATTGGTCAACAATAAAATTTGATTTGATTCGGATGTGAGTGTATTGGTCCCCTGAACCCCAAAAGGATCCAGATGTCTCCCCCGGTTTAAATGTTTAAGATGTGAGTGTATTGGAGACTTGATTACACACAGGTGGATTGTATTTATCATCATTAGTCATTTAGGTCAACATTGGATCATTCAGAGATCCTCACTGAACTTCTGGAGAGAGTTTGCTGCACTGAAAGTAAAGGGGCTGAATAATTTTGCACACCCAATTTTTCAGTTTTTGATTTGTTAAAAAAGTTTGAAATATCCAATAAATGTCGTTCCACTTCATGATTGTGTCCCACTTGTTGTTGATTCTTCACAAAAAAATACAGTTTTATATCTTTATGTTTGAAGCCTGAAATGTGGCAAAAGGTCCCAAAGTTCAAGGGGGCCGAATACTTTCGCAAGGCACTGTATGTGTGGGGTACAGAGATGAGGTAGTCATTCATAAATCATGTTAACCTCTATTATGCATGCAACTCATGCGATTTGTTAAGCAAATTTTTACTTCTGAACTAATTTAGGCTTGCCATAACAAACGGGTGGAATACTTATTGACTCAAGACATTTCATCTTTTCATTTGTAATTGGTTTAAAAAATAATAAATAAATAACCTTCTGAAGGCACTGTAGGTGTGACTGGATACTGGAATTTAGTGATTTGATGTTCCAAACATATTGCTCACTATATGTACATGCTGCAGAATGACGAGAGGGAGCATAAGGAAACTGGTTTAGATCACGGAAATAAAAACAGAAAACTGGTTTAGATCACGGAAATAAAAACAGAAAACTGGTTTAGATCACGGAAATAAAAACAGAAAACTAGTTTAGATCACGGAAATAAAAACAGAAAACTAGTTTAGATCACGGAAATAAAAACAGAACTAGTTTAGATCACGGAAATAAAAACAGAAAACTGGTTTAGATCACGGAAATAAAAACAGAACTAGTTTAGATCACGGAAATAAAAACAGAAAACTAGTTTAGATCACGGAAATAAAAACAGAACTAGTTTAGATCACGGAAATAAAAACAGGAAACTGGTTTAGATCACGGAAATAAAAACAGAAAACTAGTTTAGATCACGGAAATAAAAACAGAACTAGTTTAGATCACGGAAATAAAAACAGAACTAGTTTAGATCACGGAAATAAAAACAGGAAACTGGTTTAGATCACGGAAATAAAAACAGAAAACTGGTTTAGATCACGGAAATAAAAACAGAAAACTGGTTTAGATCACGGAAATAAAAACAGAAAACTAGTTTAGATCACGGAAATAAAAACAGAAAACTAGTTTAGATCACGGAAATAAAAACAGAACTAGTTTAGATCACGGAAATAAAAACAGAACTAGTTTAGATCACGGAAATAAAAACAGAAAACTGGTTTAGATCACGGAAATAAAAACAGAAAACTAGTTTAGATCACGGAAATAAAAACAGAAAACTAGTTTAGATCACGGAAATAAAAACAGAACTAGTTTAGATCACGGAAATAAAAACAGGAAACTGGTTTAGATCACTGAAATAAAAACAGAAAACTAGTTTAGATCACGGAAATAAAAACAGAACTAGTTTAGATCACGGAAATAAAAACAGGAAACTGGTTTAGATCACGGAAATAAAAACAGAAAACTAGTTTAGATCACGGAAATAAAAACAGAAAACTAGTTTAGATCACGGAAATAAAAACAGAAAACTAGTTTAGATCACGGAAATAAAAACAGGAAACTGGTTTAGATCACGGAAATAAAAACAGAAAACTGGTTTAGATCACGGAAATAAAAACAGAAAACTGGTTTAGATCACGGAAATAAAAACAGAAAACTAGTTTAGATCACGGAAATAAAAACAGAACTAGTTTAGATCACGGAAATAAAAACAGAACTAGTTTAGATCACGGAAATAAAAACAGGAAACTAGTTTAGATCACAGAAATAAAAACAGAAAACTGGTTTAGATCACAGAAATAAAAACAGAACTAGTTTAGATCACAGAAATAAAAGTGCTGAAAACATGTTGGAGAGGTTGGATGGGGAGTGTCGCTACAAAGCTTTATTTTTTTTCAGGTCTTTCTAGAAATGTTTGATCGGGTTCAAGTCCGGGCTCTGGCTGGGCCACTCAAGGACATTCAGAGACTTGTCCCAAAGCCACTCCTGCGTTGCCTTGGCTGTGTGCTTAGGGCCATTGTCCTATTGGAAGGTGAACGTTCGTCCCAGCCTGAGGTCCTGAGCAGGTTTTCATCAAGGATCTCTCTGTACTTTCGTCCGTTCATCTTTCCCTCGATCCTGACTAATCTCCCAGTCCCTGCCGGTGAAAAACATCCCCACAGCATGATCCTGCCATACCATGCTTCACTGTAGGGATGGTGCCAGGTTTCCTCCAGACGTGACGCTTGGCATTCAGGCCAAAGTGTTTCATCTTGGTTTCATCAGACCAGAGAATCTTGTTTCTCATAGTCTGAGTCCTTTAGGTGCCTTTTGGCAAACTCCAAGCGGGCTGTCGTGTGCCTTTTAATAAGGAGTGGCTTCCGTCTGGCCGCTCTACCATAATGGCCTAATTGGTGGAGTACTGCAGAGATGGTTGTCCTTCAGGAAGCTTCTCCTGAAGCATTCTCACAATGCTCCAGAAATGTTTTGGTACCCTTCCCCAGATCTGTACCTCGACACAATCCTGTCTCGGAGCTCTACGGATAATTCCTTCAACCTCATGGCTTGGTTTTTGTTCTGACATGCACTGTCAACTGTGGGACCTTATATAGACAGGTGAGCGCCTTTCCAAATCATGTCCAATCAGTTTTTTTTTTTTTCTTACCAGGTAAGTTGACTGAGAACACATTCTAATTTACAGCAACGACCTGGGGAATAGATACAGGGGGAGGAGGAGGAGGGATGAGTGAGCCCATTGTAAACTGGGGGTGATTAGGTGACCGTGATGGTATGAGGGCCAGATTGGGAATTTAGTTGTAGAAATATCAAGGATGATCAATGGGAAACAGGATGCACCTGAGCTCAATTTACAGTCTCATAGCAAAGGGGTCTGAATACTTATATAAATAAGGTATTTCAGTTTCTAATAAATTTGCTAACATTTCTAAAAACCTGTTTTCGCTTTGTCATTATGGGGTATTGTGTGTAGATTAAATAAAACATTTAGAATAAGGCTGTAACAAAATGTGGAAAAAGTCAAAAGGCTCTGAATTACTTTCCAAAGGCACTGTATATATTTATATTTATACTTTTATATATTATTTTTTTTTTTACAAAAAAATCGATAATTGGATTTATTATCAATATAATATCGTCCCAAAATAAAATGGTGCTATGTAACAGTATTGATTTTTACCCCCTTCAATAGAAAATACCCTCAAATAAAAGGTGCCATTCTGCACGGTCACCTCCGATAAAACAGTTGATCTCCAAATTAAAAAGTTAGCTCTAAATAAACAAACTAAAAATATAAAACAATTATTTGAGGAAAATGTGTATTTGCCCTTACTGCTATTAGCCAATAGAAACACAGTGGATAACAGATAGTCCTTACTGCTATTAGCCAATAGAAACACAGTGGATAACAGATAGTCCTTACTGCTATTAGCCAATAGAAACACAGTGAATAACAGATAGTCCTTACTGCTATTAGCCAATAGAAACACATTGAATAACAGATAGTCCTTACTGCTATTAGCCAATAGAAACACATTGAATAACAGATAGTCCTTACTGCTATTAGCCAATAGAAACACATTGAATAACAGATAGTCCTTACTGCTATTAGCCAATAGAAACACATTGAATAACAGATAGTCCTTACTGCTATTAGCCCATAGAAACACATTGAATAACAGATAGTCCTTACTGCTATTAGCCCATAGAAACACATTGAATAACAGATAGTCCTTACTGCTATTAGCCCATAGAAACACAATGAATAACAGATAGTCCTTACTGCTATTAGCCCATAGAAACACACTGAATAACAGATAGTCCTTACTGCTATTAGAAACACATTGAATAACAGATAGTCCTTACTGCTATTAGCCCATAGAAACACAATGAATAACAGATAGTCCTTACTGCTATTAGCCAATAGAGACACATTGAATAACAGATAGTCCTTACTGCTATTAGCCAATAGAAACACATTGAATAACAGAGAGTCCTTACTGCTATTAGCCCATAGAAACACATTGAATAACAGATAGTCCTTACTGCTATTAGAAACACATTGAATAACAGAGAGTCCTTACTGCTATTAGCCAATAGAAACACATTGAATAACAGATAGTCCTTACTGCTATTAGCCAATAGAAACACAGTGAATAACAGATAGTCCTTACTGCTATTAGCCCATAGAAACACAGTGAATAACAGAGAGTCCTTACTGCTATTAGCCAATAGAAACACAGTGAATAACAGACAGTCCTTACTGCTATTAGCCAATAGAAACACATTGAATAACAGATAGTCCTTACTGCTATTAGAAACACATTGAATAACAGAGAGTCCTTACTGCTATTAGCCCATAGAAACACATTGAATAACAGATAGTCCTTACTGCTATTAGCCAATAGAAACACATTGAATAACAGAGAGTCCTTACTGCTATTAGCCAATAGAAACACATTGAATAACAGAGAGTCCTTACTGCTATTAGCCCATAGAAACACATTGAATAACAGATGCACTACATGGACCTACAGATCGTCTGCTTGTGAGGCCTGTGGGTGTCCTAAAGCAAAACAACCGATATGTACGAGTTTGTGAGAGTTTCACCTTTCCACAGATGGTGCAGCCCAAACTGTTCAGATGCTACAGGCAGAAATTGGCAGATCAGCTGTACCGATTTCAGATGAGTACGAGTCCCAAGAACACCGTCGTGTTCGTGAAAGTCTCATCTGTCCATAGAGGTGTCATAAAAGTTTGGACCGTTTGGACACTACAGAAGATTCTCTAGCTAAGTAGATTTCAGCAGGGTGAGGACATCGACCGTAGCGGGTTAAGGGAGAGAGTGAGAAGGGTTTGGCTGGTGGGAGGGGCCAGCAGTGTTCTCTAGTCCACACCGCACAGTCTGCTAACCACAAACACTCCACTCCACAGCACAGTCTGCTAACCACAAACCCTGCACAGCACAGTCTGCTAACCACAAACACTCCACAGCACAGTCTGCTAACCACAGTCTGCTAACCACAAACACTCCACAGCACAGTCTGCTAACCACAGTCTGCTAACCACAAACACTCCACAGCACAGTCTGCTAACCACAAACCCTGCACAGCACAGTCTGCTAACCACAAACACTCCACAGCACAGTCTGCTAACCACAGTCTGCTAACCACAAACACTCCACAGCACAGTCTGCTAACCACAAACACTCCACAGCACAGTCTGCTAACCACAAACACTCCACAGCACAGTCTGCTAACCACAGTCTGCTAACCACAAACACTCCACTATCTACAGTGCTCTGTCCCTCCACCTCTCAATTCATTGGGCTTTATTGGCATGGGAAACATATCTTTTCATTTCAAATGTCATATTATGTCTATATACCGTGTTGTAATGATGTGCAAATAGTTCAAGTACAAAAGGGAAAATAAATTAACAGAAATGGTTGACCTTTTCTTGTGGCAACAGGTCACAAATCTTGTTGCTGTAATGGCACACTGTGGTATTTAACCCAATAGATATGGGAGTTTATCAAAATTGGGTTATTTGTGGATCTGTGTAATCTGAGGGAAATATGCATCTCTAATATGGTCATACATTGGGCAGGAGGATAGGAAGTGCAGCTCAGTTCCCACCTCATTTTGTGGGCAGTGTGCACATAGCCTGTCTTCTCTTGAGAGCCATGTCTCTCTCTCTCTCTCTAGTGAAGTAGATAATAAACACTCTCCAGCAATATCTCTCTCTCTCTCTATCATTAGCCCACCTCTCGCCCTCTGACTCTTGTTCTCTCACACAGTAAGATAGTATATTTACCTAATTAGGGAAACAGAGTCATACGCCAACATTTCCCCAACTAGCTAGGCCTACTTCAGTAAATAATATGGAACAAATAACCATTCACACCACAGACACAAGGCTGCCAGTGAACCCTGTGACACTGTGGACCCTGCTGATGCTGAGATACATTCAGTTTCCCTTCTCTGAATGGCTGGAGGCACGGTCCAAGGGTCGGGCACACACACACACACACACACACACACACACACACACGAAACTTCTGTTCTTTTTACTAGAACATGAAAAACGGTTTGGATACGAAAACATGAAGAGAAAAAAATGGACTTTCAAAACTTCTGTCAAATGTGTCTCAGACTTGCATTCAATGAGAGTGACTGATCTATAACCCACATTTAAATACATGTTAGACAGTCCTGGACAGGTTCAAGTGTACTGTTAGCTCGCTAACTAAACGTTGTGTCATGCAATGGGATTCATTGTTTACCCAGCTAGCTATCTAGCTACATTTCTTAACAAAAGACTCATCTTAGTGTGCCAGAGCGCAGAATCACTTTTTCAACACTCAACACCAGTTGAATATATCCGAGGTCAGTAAACGAAAGCATAATTCAACTGTTACCAGCAGCACAGTTACAGTCACCAACGCTCTGGATAACCAGCTCTGCTAGGGTCAGTAAACTAAAGCATAATTCAATTGTTACCAGCAGCACAGTTACAGTCACCAACGCTCTGGATAACCAGCTCTGCTAGGGTCAGTAAACTAAAGCATAATTCAACTGTTACCAGCAGCACAGTTACAGTCACCAACGCTCTGGATAACCAGCTCTGCTAGGGTCAGTAAACTAAAGCATAATTCAATTGTTACCAGCAGCACAGTTACAGTCACCAACGCTCTGGATAACCAGCTCTGCTAGGGTCAGTAAACTAAAGCATAATTCAACTGTTACCAGCAGCACAGTTACAGTCACCAACGCTCTGGATAACCAGCTCTGCTAGGGTCAGTAAACTAAAGCATAATTCAACTGTTACCAGCAGCACAGTTACAGTCACCAACGCTCTGGATAACCAGCTCTGCTAGGGTCAGTAAACTAAAGCATAATTCAACTGTTACCAGCAGCACAGTTACAGTCACCAACGCTCTGGATAACCAGCTCTGCTAGGGTCAGTAAACTAAAGCATAATTCAATTGTTACCAGCAGCACAGTTACAGTCACCAACGCTCTGGATAACCAGCTCTGCTAGGGTCAGTAAACTAAAGCATAATTCAATTGTTACCAGCAGCACAGTTACAGTCACCAACGCTCTGGATAACCAGCTCTGCTAGGGTCAGTAAACTAAAGCATAATTCAACTGTTACCAGCAGCACAGTTACAGTCACCAACGCTCTGGATAACCAGCTCTGCTAGGGTCAGTAAACTAAAGCATAATTCAATTGTTACCAGCAGCACAGTTACAGTCACCAACGCTCTGGATAACCAGCTCTGCTAGGGTCAGTAAACTAAAGCATAATTCAACTGTTACCAGCAGCACAGTTACAGTCACCAACGCTCTGGATAACCAGCTCTGCTAGGGTCAGTAAACTAAAGCATAATTCAACTGTTACCAGCAGCACAGTTACAGTCACCAACGCTCTGGATAACCAGCTCTGCTAGGGTCAGTAAACTAAAGCATAATTCAACTGTTACCAGCAGCACAGTTACAGTCACCAACGCTCTGGATAACCAGCTCTGCTAGGGTCAGTAAACTAAAGCATAATTCAATTGTTACCAGCAGCACAGTTACAGTCACCAACGCTCTGGATAACCAGCTCTGCTAGGGTCAGTAAACTAAAGCATAATTCAACTGTTACCAGCAGCACAGTTACAGTCACCAACGCTCTGGATAACCAGCTCTGCTAGGGTCAGTAAACTAAAGCATAATTCAACTGTTACCAGCAGCACAGTTACAGTCACCAACGCTCTGGATAACCAGCTCTGCTAGGGTCAGTAAACTAAAGCATAATTCAATTGTTACCAGCAGCACAGTTACAGTCACCAACGCTCTGGATAACCAGCTCTGCTAGGGTCAGTAAACTAAAGCATAATTCAACTGTTACCAGCAGCACAGTTACAGTCACCAACGCTCTGGATAACCAGCTCTGCTAGGGTCAGTAAACTAAAGCATAATTCAACTGTTACCAGCAGCACAGTTACAGTCACCAACGCTCTGGATAACCAGCTCTGCTAGGGTCAGTAAACTAAAGCATAATTCAACTGTTACCAGCAGCACAGTTACAGTCACCAACGCTCTGGATAACCAGCTCTGCTAGGGTCAGTAAACTAAAGCATAATTCAATTGTTACCAGCAGCACAGTTACAGTCACCAACGCTCTGGATAACCAGCTCTGCTAGGGTCAGTAAACTAAAGCATAATTCAACTGTTACCAGCAGCACAGTTACAGTCACCAACGCTCTGGATAACCAGCTCTGCTAGGGTCAGTAAACTAAAGCATAATTCAACTGTTACCAGCAGCACAGTTACAGTCACCAACGCTCTGGATAACCAGCTCTGCTAGGGTCAGTAAACTAAAGCATAATTCAATTGTTACCAGCAGCACAGTTACAGTCACCAACGCTCTGGATAACCAGCTCTGCTAGGGTCAGTAAACTAAAGCATAATTCAACTGTTACCAGCAGCACAGTTACAGTCACCAACGCTCTGGATAACCAGCTCTGCTAGGGTCAGTAAACTAAAGCATAATTCAACTGTTACCAGCAGCACAGTTACAGTCACCAACGCTCTGGATAACCAGCTCTGCTAGGGTCAGTAAACGAAAGCATAATTCAACTGTTACCAGCAGCACAGTTACAGTCACCAACGCTCTGGATAACCAGCTCTGCTAGGGTCAGTAAACTAAAGCATAATTCAATTGTTACCAGCAGCACAGTTACAGTCACCAACGCTCTGGATAACCAGCTCTGCTAGGGTCAGTAAACTAAAGCATAATTCAACTGTTACCAGCAGCACAGTTACAGTCACCAACGCTCTGGATAACCAGCTCTGCTAGGGTCAGTAAACTAAAGCATAATTCAATTGTTGCCAGCAGCACAGTTACAGTCACCAACGCTCTGGATAACCAGCTCTGCTAGGGTCAGTAAACTAAAGCATAATTCAATTGTTGCCAGCAGCACAGTTACAGTCACCAACGCTCTGGATAACCAGCTCTGCTAGGGTCAGTAAACTAAAGCATAATTCAATTGTTGCCAGCAGCACAGTTACAGTCACCAACGCTCTGGATAACCAGCTCTGCTAGGGTCAGTAAACTAAAGCATAATTCAACTGTTACCAGCAGCACAGTTACAGTCACCAACGCTCTGGATAACCAGCTCTGCTAGGGTCAGTAAACTAAAGCATAATTCAATTGTTGCCAGCAGCACAGTTACAGTCACCAACGCTCTGGATAACCAGCTCTGCTAGGGTCAGTAAACTAAAGCATAATTCAATTGTTGCCAGCAGCACAGTTACAGTCACCAACGCTCTGGATAACCAGCTCTGCTAGGGTCAGTAAACTAAAGCATAATTCAACTGTTACCAGCAGCACAGTTACAGTCACCAACGCTCTGGATAACCAGCTCTGCTAGGGTCAGTAAACTAAAGCATAATTCAATTGTTGCCAGCAGCACAGTTACAGTCACCAACGCTCTGGATAACCAGCTCTGCTAGGGTCAGTAAACTAAAGCATAATTCAACTGTTACCAGCAGCACAGTTACAGTCACCAACGCTCTGGATAACCAGCTCTGCTAGGGTCAGTAAACTAAAGCATAATTCAATTGTTGCCAGCAGCACAGTTACAGTCACCAACGCTCTGGATAACCAGCTCTGCTAGGGTCAGTAAACTAAAGCATAATTCAATTGTTGCCAGCAGCACAGTTACAGTCACCAACGCTCTGGATAACCAGCTCTGCTAGGGTCAGTAAACTAAAGCATAATTCAACTGTTACCAGCAGCACAGTTACAGTCACCAACGCTCTGGATAACCAGCTCTGCTAGGGTCAGTAAACTAAAGCATAATTCAATTGTTGCCAGCAGCACAGTTACAGTCACCAACGCTCTGGATAACCAGCTCTGCTAGGGTCAGTAAACTAAAGCATAATTCAACTGTTACCAGCAGCACAGTTACAGTCACCAACGCTCTGGATAACCAGCTCTGCTAGGGTCAGTAAACTAAAGCATAATTCAATTGTTGCCAGCAGCACAGTTACAGTCACCAACGCTCTGGATAACCAGCTCTGCTAGGGTCAGTAAAATGGTCAGACTGGGGTGTTCTCTCATTATGTGTCTGGAAGTAGCTAGCCAATGTTAGCCAGTTAGCTTGGGTGCTTGACTGTAGATGTGAGGTCAGAGCTTTCGCAACCCTACTTATTGGCCAGAGCGTCCAGTGTGCACTCTGAACGCGAAACCATAGATAGGGTGAGTAACGTTCAGTGAGCTGTTCTCTCTCTCTCTCTCTCTCTTAGATGTCTGGAAGTAGCTGGTAAGTTAGTACAGAACACACAGATCAACCCTTTAAGAGATGCGTGGGATAAGGCTGAAGAGGGCGTGAACGATGCTGAATGCGTGGGATAAGGCTGAAGAGGGCGTGAACGATGCTGAATGGGCGGGATAAGGCTGAAGAGGGCGTGAACGATGCTGAATGCGTGGGATAAGGCTGAAGAGGGCGTGAACGATGCTGAATGGGCGGGATAAGGCTGAAGAGGGCGTGAACGATGCTGAATGCGTGGGATAAGGCTGAAGAGGGCGTGAACGATGCTGAATGGGCGGGATAAGGCTGAAGAGGGCGTGAACGATGCTGAATGCGCGGGATAAGGCTGAAGAGGGCGTGAACGATGCTGAATGCGTGGGATAAGGCTGAAGAGGGCGTGAACGATGCTGAATGGGCGGGATAAGGCTGAAGAGGGCGTGAACGATGCTGAATGCGTGGGATAAGGCTGAAGAGGGCGTGAACGATGCTGAATGGGCGGAGACAAAGAAGGGCTCTCCAATAGTAGTACCTAAACATTGAAAGACGGTTTTCTCAAAAGTGAATTTACAAGTTGATCAACTTCCAAAGCAGAATTACTTCTCCATTGTTTCCTCAAATGCAGTGTATGATATACCATTTTGTAGCTTTGAGTCTCTACTTTTATCCAATGTAAAATAAACAGAAACCATAAGACCAAATCCAGGTGGGGAGTCACACACAGTATTCATTCCTACTTTGGTAGGTTTCCATACTCACACACACAGTATATTCACAGTATTCATTAATTCATAGTGTTAACTAGGCTTAACTCCACTATGTAAAAAATGTTTATCCTGAAAAACTCCATAGTTCTTAATGATTACAAACATACCCATAACATGATGCAGCCACCACTATGAGAGTGGTACTCAGTAATGTGTTGTATTGGATTTACCCCAAACATAACACTTTGTATTGAGGACAAAAAAGTTAATTGCTTTGCCACATTTTTTGCAGTATTACTTTAGTTGCAAACAATGTGTTTTGGAATATTTCTCCACCCTGTCATTTAGGTTAGTATTGTGGAGTATTAGTGGAGTATTAGTATTAGTATTAGTATTGTTGTTGATCCATCCTCACCTTGCTCCTATCACAGCCATTAAACTCTGTAACTGTTTTAAAGTCACCATTGGCCTCATGGTGAAATCCCTGAGTGGTTTCCTTCCTCTCTGGCAACTGAGTTAGACAGGACGCCTGTATCTTTGTAGTGACTGGGGTGTATTGATACACCACCCAAAGTGTAATTAATGATTTCACCATGCTCAAAGGGATATTTAATGTATGCTTTTTAATTTTTACCCATCTACCAATAGGTGCCCTTTGTTGTGAGGTATTGAAAAACCTACCTGGTCTACCTGGTTGAATCTGTTTGAAATTCACTGCTCGACTTTACAGATGTGTGTATGTATCCCCCAGTAGTCTGATCAGGTCAAAGTTCCACGGAAGCCACCTCTCCTCACTACCACCTGACAGAGCCACCTTGGAACCTAGTCACCACAGTTACTGAAAGGTAAACAGGAAGACACAACCCGACACAATTAAAACCACAGGAACTCAACACTTACGACATAAAATATGTTACAGCCTTAATATATGTTATTAACAGCACAGAGGGTCTTTCATGGAAGCCTCTCCAACATAATCCAGGTAGAATCAGGAATTCCCCAGGGCAGCTGTCTTGGCCCATTACTTTTTTTTCAACCTTTACTAACAACATGCCACTGGATTTGTTTCTAGCCAGAGTTTCTATGTATGTGGATGACTGAACACATGTCAGTTAATACAGCGACTGAGATGACTGCAACACTGAACAGAGAGCTGCAGTTAGGTTCAGAATGGGTGGCAAGGAATAAGTTAGTCCTAAATATTTCTAAAACTAAAAGCGTTGTATTTGGGACAAATCATTCACTAAACCTCAACTAAATCTTGTCATAAATAACATGGAAATTGAGCAAGTTGACGTGACTAAACTGGTTGGAGTAACCCTGGATGGAGTAACCCTGGATGGAGTAACCCTGGATGGAGTAACCCTGGATGGAGTAACCCTGGATGGAGTAACCCTGGTTGGAGTAACCCTGGATGGAGTAACCCTGGATGGAGTAACCCTGGATGGAGTAACCCTGGATTGTTAACTGTCCTGGTCAAATCATATTGACACAACAGTAGGTAAATGGGGAGAAGTCTCCCTAATAAAGCCCTGCTCTCTCAACAAGGCAGGTCCTACAGGCCATAGTTTAGTTTTGTCACACCTCAATCGTCTGGTCAGGTGCCACAAATAGGGCAATTGGCTCAGAACAGGGCAGCACAGCAACAAGTAATAATATGTCAATCTCTCCTGGCAAAAAGTAGAACAGAACTGATATGGCAGGAAGTACTATTATTTTGAAAGGCTGTTTTAGGACCCAGTTCACGATATCTATGACTTCCTCTACATGTGACCAGTCTTTAGGCATTGTTTCAGGCTTTTACTCTGAAAAATGAGGGAGATACACCGCTTCCAATGAGAGGACAGTGGAAATTTCCAGACATGAACCAAGCACGTGATCGGGAGCGGGCATTTCTTGTTTACCTTTTCCATTGACGAAGCTTTTGTCCGGTTGAAATTGTATTTATTATTTATGACAAAAACAACCTGAGGATTGATTCTTTTATTGTACTTTTTGACTTTTCGTCTTGGATTTGAGAGCGCGCATTGTACCTTTGGATTTCTGAACTAAACGCACCAAAAAAACGGAGGTATTTGGACAGAGATTAACTTTATCGAACAAAACAAACATTTGTTGTCTAACATGGAGACCTGGGAGTGCCACCAGATGAAGATCATCAAAGGTAAGTGATTAATTTTAATGCTATTTCTGACTTTTGTGACACTCTCCTTGGCTGGAAAATGGCTGTATCGGTTTCTCTGTCTCGGCGCTGACCTAACATAAACATTTGGTGTGCTTTCGCCGTGAAGCCTATTTGAAATCGAACACTGTGGCTGGATTTAAAAGAAGTTTATCTTTAAAATGGTGTAAAATACTTGTATGTTTGAGAAATTTTAATTATGGGATTTCTGTTGTTTAGAATTTGGCGCCCTGCAATTTCACTGGCTGTTGTCGAGGTGCTAGCGTCCCACTTGTACCAGAGGTTAATACATGTTACAGCCTTAATACATGTTATTAACATATGTTACAGCCTTAATACATGTTATTAACATATGTTACAGCCTTAATACATGTTATTAACATATGTTACAGCCTTAATACATGTTACATCCTTAATACATGTTATTAACATGTTACATCCTTAATACATGTTATTAACATATGTTACAGCCTTAATACATGTTACATCCTTAATACATGTTATTAACATGTTACATCCTTAATACATGTTATTAATATATGTTACAGCCTTAATACATGTTACATCCTTAATATATGTTATTATTCAGACCCCTTGACTTTATCCACATTTTCTTACCTTGTCTTATTCTAAAATGGATTAAATACATGTTTTGCCTCAATCTACACACAATACCCCATAATTACAAATGAAACCTGGGCTAGAAATGTCTGTTGATCATCCTTGAGATGTTTCTACAACTTGATTGGAGTCCACCTGTGGTAAATTCAATCGATTGGACATGATTTGGTAAGGCACACACCTGTCTATATAAAGTCTCACAGTTGACAGCACATGTCAGAGCAAAAACCAAGCCATGAGGTCAAAGGAATTGTCCGTAGAGCTCAGAGACAGGATTGTGTCGAGGAACAGATCTGGGGATGGGTACCAAAACATTGCTGCAGCATTGAAGGTCCTCAAGAACACAGTGGCCTCCATCATTCTTCAATGGAACAAGTTTGGAACCACCAAGACTCTCCCTAGAGCTGGCTGCCTGGCCAAATTAAGCAATCGTGGGAGAAGGGTCTTGGTCAGGGCAGTGAACAACAGCCTGATGGTCACTCTGACAGAGCTCTAGAGTAACTCTGTGGAGATGGGAGAACTTTTCAGAAGGACAACCATCTCTGCAGCATTCCACCAATCAGGCCTTTACGTTAGAGTGGCCAGACAGAAGCCACTCCTCATTAAAAGGCACATGACAGCCCACTTGAAGTTTGCCAAAAGGCACCTAAAGACTCTCAGACCATGAGAAACAAGATTCTCTGGTCTGATGAAACCAAGATTGAACTCTTTGGCCTGAATGCCAAGCGTCACGTCTGGAGGAAACCTGGCACCATCCCTACAGTGAAGCATGGTGGTGACAGCATCATGTTGTGGGGATGTCTTTCAGCAGCAGGGACTGAAAGACTAGTCAGGATTGAAGGAAAGATGAACAGAGCAAAGTACAGAGAGATCCTTGATGAAAACCTGCTCCAGAGCGCTCAGGACCTCAGACTGGGGCGAAGGTTCACCTTCCAACAGGACAACGACCCTAAGCATACAGCCAAGACAATGCAGGAGTGGCTTCGAGACAAGTCTCAATATCCTTGAGTGGCCCGGCCAGACCCCGGACTTGAACCCGATCTAACATCTCTGGAGAGACCTGAAAATAGCTGTGCAGCGACGCTCTCCATCCAACCTGACAGAGCTTGAGAAGATCTGCAGAGAAGAATGGGACAAACTCCCCAAATACAGGTGTGCCAAACTTGTAGCATCATACCCAAGAACAAACGATGCTGTAATCGCTGCCAAAGGTGCTTCAACAATTATTTTTAAAACATTTGCACATAGAAATGTAAAATAATTGTAATACATTTTAGAATAAAGCTGTAACGTAAAAAGTCAAGGGGTCTGAATACTTTCTGAAGGCTCTGTACTTCGCCTCTTCCTCCCTAACAGGTCTTCTGTTTGTTGTTCTGCAGTGTGTTGTCGTGGGAAGAGTGTGTGTGTGTTCTGCAGTGTGTAGTCGTGGGAAGAGTGTGTGTGTGTTCTGCAGTGAGTAGTCGTGGGAAGAGTGTGTGTGTGTTCTGCAGTGTGTAGTCGTGGGAAGAGTGTGTGTGTGTTCTGCAGTGTGTAGTCGTGGGAGGAGTGTGTGTTCTGCAGTGTGTAGTCGTGGGAGGAGTGTGTGTTCTGCAGTGAGTAGTCGTGGGAGGAGTGTGTGTGTTCTGCAGTGAGTAGTCGTGGGAGGAGTGTGTGTGTTCTGCAGTGAGTAGTCGTGGGAGGAGTGTGTGTGTGAAGATGCTACCAGTAGAACAAAAGGTCACTGCAGGTCACCAGTCTCTGTGTACAAGACATGAGCCACAGACAATTTGACTTGACGTAAGGCAGTATGTGTTCTGCAGTGTGTATTCTTGCAATGTGACAAATCCGACCAGCCCTGGTTTTATACACAGTATGGCTTGATCATGTCTGCCTACCTGCCTGCCTGTCTATCTGTCTGTCTATCTGTCTGACTGTCTGCCTGCCTGTCTGCCTGCCTGCCTGTCTGCCTGTCTGCCTGCCTGTCTGCCTCTATCTCTGCTTCATACCGCAGCAGCAGCTCTCTGTATCTCTGTTTAGTCTCCAGCAGGATGCCTGTAAATTGTTGCAGTCAGTACACAACAGAGGTAGGAAGCAGTCAGTAAACGACAGAGGTAGGAAGCAGTCAGTACACGACAGGCAGGAAGCAGTCAGTACACGACAGGCAGGAAGCAGTCAGTACACGACAGGCAGGAAGAGGTCAGTACACGACAGAGGTAGGAAGCAGTCAGTAAACGACAGAGGTAGGAAGCAGTCAGTAAACGACAGAGGTAGGAAGCAGTCAGTAAACGACAGAGGTAGGAAGCAGTCAGTAAATGACAGAGGTAGGAAGCAGTCAGTAAATTACAGAGGTAGGAAGCAGTCAGTACACGACAGAGGTAGGAAGCAGTCAGTACACGACAGAGGTAGGAAGCAGTCAGTACACGACAGAGGTAGGAAGCAGTCAGTAAACGACAGAGGTAGGAAGCAGTCAATATACGACAGAGGTAGGAAGCAGTCAGTAAACGACAGAGGTAGGAAGCAGTCAGTAAACGACAGAGGTAGGAAGCAGTCAGTAAACGACAGAGGTAGGAAGCAGTCAGTACACGACAGAGGTAGGAAGCAGTCAGTACACGACAGAGGTAGGAAGCAGTCAGTACACGACAGAGGTAGGAAGCAGTCAGTAAACGACAGAGGTAGGAAGCAGTCAGTATACGACAGAGGTAGGAAGCAGTCAGTACACGACAGAGGTAGGAAGCAGTCAGTAAATGACAGAGGTAGGAAGCAGTCAGTACACGACAGAGGTAGGAAGCAGTCAGTACACGACAGAGGTAGGAAGCAGTCAGTACACGACAGAGGTAGGAAGCAGTCAGTAAACGACAGAGGTAGGAAGCAGTCAGTATACGACAGAGGTAGGAAGCAGTCAGTATACGACAGAGGTAGGAAGCAGTCAGTATACGACAGAGGTAGGAAGCAGTCAGTACACGACAGAGGTAGGAAGCAGTCAGTAAACGACAGAGCTGTGGCAACCACCTAAAAGGAAGCAGTGGCCACACATTCCACCACAATCAGAAAGTCAGAAAAGGACACTCAGTGGAGGATAAACATTGTAATTACCTCCTATATTGATCTGTTTATTTATCGCTCGTTTTTTTATGATAAATTTGTTTCTTCTCACTTTTATTTATTTAACTTGCTTTGGCGAAAAGAGAGAAAAACAAACAATGAATAAAAATATGGCCTAATATGGGCGCTCCGCGACGGCCTAATATGGGCGCTCCGTGGGCGCTCTGCGACGGCCTAATATGGGCGCTCTGCGACGGCCTATTATGGGCGCTCTGCGACGGCCTAATATGGGCGCTCTGCGACGGCCTAATATGGGCGCTCTGCGACGGCCTAATATGGGCGCTCTGCGACGGCCTAATATGGGCGCTCTGCGACGGCCTAATATGGGCGCTCTGCGACGGCCTAATATGGGCGCTCTGCGACGGCCTAATATGGGCGCTCTGCGACGGCCTAATATGGACGCTCTGCGACGGCCTAATATGGACGCTCTGCGACGGCCTAATATGGACGCTCTGCGACGGCCTAATATGGACGCTCTGCGACGGCCTAATATGGGCGCTCTGCGACGGCCTAATATGGACGCTCTGCGACGGCCTAATATGGGCGCTCTGCGACGGCCTAATATGGGCGCTCTGCGACGGCCTAATATGGACGCTCTGCGACGGCCTAATATGGACGCTCTGCGACAGCCTAATATGGACGCTCTGCGACGGCCTAATATGGGCGCTCTGCGACGGCCTAATATGGGCGCTCTGCGACGGCCTAAAAAGCTTCTGCTGCTCAATCAATGAAGTGTCTAACTAACATGAAAAGGCTAACACCAGTTTACAACAACCAGCCTAAAGGCTAACACCAGTTTACAACAACCAGCCTAAAGGCTAACACCAGTTTACAACAACCAGCCTAAAGGCTAACACCAGTTTAAAACAACCAGCCTAAAGGCTAACACCAGTTTACAACAACCAGCCTAAAGGCTAACACCAGTTTAAAACAACCAGCCTAAAGGCTAACACCAGTTTAAAACAACCAGCCTAAAGGCTAACACCAGTTTAAAACAACCAGCCTAAAGGCTAACACCAGTTTACAACAACCAGCCTAAAGGCTAACACCAGTTTACAACAACCAGCCTAAAGGCTAACACCAGTTTACAACAACCAGCCTAAAGGCTA
This sequence comes from Oncorhynchus mykiss, assembly GCF_057628025.1. Classification (NCBI taxonomy): domain Eukaryota; kingdom Metazoa; phylum Chordata; class Actinopteri; order Salmoniformes; family Salmonidae; genus Oncorhynchus; species Oncorhynchus mykiss. The sequence continues at coordinate 44,108,326 of NC_143045.1, read as the reverse complement.
ACACCAGTTTACAACAACCAGCCTAAAGGCTAACACCAGTTTACAACAACCAGCCTAAAGGCTAACACAAGTTTACAACAACCAGCCTAAAGGCTAACACCAGTTTACAACAACCAGCCTAAAGGCTAACACCAGTTTACAACAACCAGCCTAAAGGCTAACACCAGACTACGTAAAACTCAATAGTGAATGTGTTTTCTTCTCTATGCCAGTGAGGTGGAGATGGAGACAAGAGGAGACTGGAGAGACTAGAGGAGACTGGAGGAGACTGGAGAGACTAAAGGAGACGGGAGAGACTAGAGGAGACTGGAGAGACTAGAGGAGACTGGAGAGACTAGAGGAGACTGGAGAGACTAGAGGAGACTGGAGAGACTGGAGGAGACTGGAGAGACTAGAGGAGACTGGAGAGACTAGAGGAGACAAGAGCCAGACTAGAGGAGACAAGAGCCATACTAGAGGAGACAAGAGCCAGACTAGAGGAGACAAGAGCCAGACTAGAGGAGTAAAGAGCCAGACTAGAGGAGACAAGAGGAGACAAGAGCCAGATTGGAGGAGACTAGAGGAGACTAGAGGAGACTAGAGGAGACTAGAGGAGACTGGACAGACTGGAGGAGACTAGAGGAGCCTGGAGAGACTAGAGGAGCCTGGAGAGACTAGAGGAGACTGGAGAGACTAGAGGAGACTATAGGAGACTAGAGGAGATGGAGAGACTAGAGGAGATGGAGAGACTAGAGGAGACTGGAGAGACAAGAGGAGACTGGAGAGACAAGAGCCAGACTGGAGAGACAAGAGGAGACTGGAGAGACTAGAGGAGACTGGAGAGACAAGAGCCAGACTGGAGAGACAAGAGGAGACTGGAGAGACTAGAGGAGACTGGAGAGACTAGAGGAGACTAGAGGAGACTGGAGGAGACTAGAGGAGACTGGAGAGACTGAGGAGCCTGGAGAGACTAGAGGAGCCTGGAGAGACTAGAGGAGCCTGGAGAGACTAGGGAGACTGGAGGAGACTAGAGGAGACTGGAGAGACTAGAGGAGACTGGAGAGACTAGAGGAGACTGGAGAGACTAGAGGAGACTAGAGGAGACTGGAGGAGACTAGAGGAGCCTGGAGAGACTAGGGAGACTGGAGGAGACTAGAGGAGCCTGGAGAGACTAGAGGAGCCTGGAGAGACTAGAGGAGCCTGGAGAGACTAGAGGAGCCTGGAGAGACTAGGGGAGCCTGGAGAGACTAGGGAGACTGGAGGAGACTAGAGGAGACTGGAGAGACTAGAGGAGACTGGAGAGACTAGAGGAGACTGGAGAGACTAGAGGAGACTGGAGAGACTAGAGGAGACTGGAGAGACTAGAGGAGCCTGGAGAGACTAGAGGAGCCTGGAGAGACTAGGGAGACTGGAGGAGACTAGAGGAGACTGGAGAGACTAGAGGAGACTGGAGAGACTAGAGGAGACTGGAGAGACTAGAGGAGATGGAGAGACTATAGGAGACTGGAGAGACTAGAGGAGACTGGAGAAACTAGAGGAGACTCGAGAGACTAGAGGAGACAAGAGCCAGACTAGAGGAGACAAGAGCCAGACTAGAGGAGACAAGAGCCAGACTAGAGGAGACAAGAGCCAGACTAGAGGAGACTAGAGGAGACAAGAGCCAGATTGGAGGAGACTAGAGGAGACTAGATGAGACTAGAGGAGACTGGAGAGACTAGAGGAGACTGGAGAGACTAGAGGAGACTGGAGAGACTAGAGGAGCCTGGAGAGACTAGAGGAGCCTGGAGAGACTAGAGGAGACTGGAGAGACTAGAGGAGACTAGAGGAGACTAGAGGAGCCTGGAGAGACTAGAGGAGATGGAGAGACTAGAGGAGATGGAGAGACTAGAGGAGACTAGAGGAGTGTATAGGAGACTGGAGAGACTAGAGGAGACTGGAGAGACTAGAGGAGACTGGAGAGACTAGAGGAGACTGGAGAGACTAGAGGAGACTGGAGAGACTATAGGAGACTGGAGAGACTAGAGGAGACTGGAGAGACTATAGGAGACTAAAGGAGACTGAGAGACTAGAGGAGATGGAGAGACTAGAGGAGACTGGAGAGACAAGAGGAGACTGGAGAGACTAGAGGAGACTGGAGAGACAAGAGCCAGACTGGAGATACAAGAGGAGACTGGAGAGACTAGAGGAGACTATAGGAGACTAGAGGAGACTGGAGAGACTAGAGGAGACTGGATAGACAAGAGCCAGACTGGAGATACAAGAGGAGACTGGAGAGACTAGAGGAGACTGGAGAGACTAGAGGAGACTGGAGAGACTAGAGGAGACTGGAGAGACAAGAGCTAGACTGGAGAGACAAGAGGAGACTAGAGGAGACTGGAGAGACTAGAGGAGACTAGAGGAGACTAGAGGAGATGGAGAGACTAGAGGAGATGGAGAGACTAGAGGAGACTGGAGAGACAAGAGGAGACAAGAGCCAGACTGGAGAGACTAGAGGAGACTGGAGAGACTAGAGGAGACTGGAGAGACAAGAGCCAGACTGGAGAGACAAGAGCCAGACTGGAGAGACAAGAGCCAGACTGGAGAGACTAGAGGAGACTAGAGGACACTGGAGGAGACTAGAGGAGACTAGAGGAGCCTGGAGAGACTAGGGAGACTGGAGGAGACTAGAGGAGACTGGAGAGACTAGAGGAGACTGGAGAGAGGAGACTGGAGAGACTAGAGGAGACTGGAGAGACAAGAAGCAAATATGGAAATTAGAGTACACACACACACCAACACCAACAGTGGTCATGGGGTAAGTGGAGAGTGGGGTAAGGGGAGAGTGGGGTAAGCGGAGAGTGGGGCAAGTGGAGAGTGGGGCAAGTGGAGAGTGGGGCAAGTGGAGAGTGGGGCAAGTGGAGAGTGGGGCAAGTGGAGAGTGGGGTAAGCGGAGAGTGGGGTAAGCGGAGATTGGGGTAAGTGGAGAGTGGGGTAAGCGGAGAGTGGGGTAAGCGGAGAGTGGGGTAAGCGGAGATTGGGGTAAGCGGAGAGTGGGGTAAGCGGAGAGTGGGGTAAGCGGAGAGTGGGGTAAGCGGAGAGTGGGGTAAGTGGAGAGTGGGGTAAGCGGAGAGTGGGTTAAGGGGAGAGTGGGCTAAGCGGAGAGTGGGGTAAGTGGAGAGTGGGGTAAGTGGAGAGTGGGGTAAGGGGAGAGTGGGGTAAGTGGAGAGTGGGGTAAGTGGAGAGTGGGGTAAGGGGAGAGTGGGGTAAGCGAAGAGTGGGGTAAGGGGAGAGTGGGGTAAGGGGAGAGTGGGGTAAGGGGAGCCATTTTTTAGTGAGCATCACTTCGTCAAGGGAAATATATTATTCTTTCTAACAAAAGGTATCTACATGTATTTCAGGATGTTTCCCTGGAAATAAATCACAATTCATCTAAACATGACAGTTTTCAAATAAAGACTTTGTGGTCTCTTCTGTGTATGAGGTAAGTCTCCTCTAGCCTCCTCCAGCCTCCTCCAGCCTCCTCCAGAAAGACTTTGTGGTCTCTTCTGTGTATGAGGTAAGTCTCCTCTAGCCTCCTCCAGCCTCCTCTAGAAAGACTTTGTGGTCTCTTCTGTGTATGAGGTAAGTCTGACTATAGCCCAGACAGCTACAGGGATGTTGACTATAGCCCATACAGCTACAATCATGTTGACTATAGCCCATACAGCTACAATCATGTTGACTATAGCCCATACAGCTACAAGCATGTTGACTATAGCCCATACAGCTACAATCATGTTGACTATAGCCCATACAGCTACAAACATGTTGACTATAGCCCATACAACCATGTTGACTATAGCCCATACAGCTACAAACATGTTGACTATAGCCCAGACAGCTACAAACATGTTGACTATAGCCCATACAGCTACAAGGATGTTGACTATAGCCCATACAGCTACAAACATGTTGACTATAGCCCAGACAGCTACAAACATGTTGACTATAGCCCATACAGCTACAAGGATGTTGACTATAGCCCACACAGCTATAATCATGTTGACTATAGCCCAGACAGCTACAATCATGTTGACTATAGCCCATACAGCTACAGGGATGTTGACTATAGCCCATTCAGCTACAATCATGTTGACTATAGCCCATACAGCTACAATCATGTTGACTATAGCCCAGACAGCTACAGGGATGTTGACTATAGCCCATACAGCTACAATCATGTTGACTATAGCCCAGACAGCTACAGGGATGTTGACTATAGCCCATACAGCTACAATCATGTTGACTATAGCCCAGACAGCTACAGGGATGTTGACTATAGCCCATACAGCTACAGGGATGTTGACTATAGCCCAGACAGCTACAAACATGTTGACTATAGCCCATACAGCTACAATCATGTTGACTATAGCCCATACAGCTACAGGGATGTTGACTATAGCCCACACAGCTATAATCATGTTGACTATAGCCCAGACAGCTACAATCATGTTGACTATAGCCCATACAGCTACAGGGATGTTGACTATAGCCCATACAGCTACAGGGATGTTGACTATAGCCCATACAGCTACAGGGATGTTGACTATAGCCCATACAGCTACAAACATGTTGACTATAGCCCATACAGCTACAGGGATGCTGACTATAGCCCATACAGCTACAAACATGTTGACTATAGCCCATACAGCTACAGGGATGTTGACTATAGCCCAGACAGCTACAGCGATGTTGACTATAGCCCATACAGCTACAGGGATGTTGACTATAGCCCATACAGCTACAAGGATGTTGACTATAGCCCATACAGCTACAAGGATGTTGACTATAGCCCATACAGCTACAAACATGTTGACTATAGCCCATACAATCATGTTGACTATAGCCCATACAGCTACAATCATGTTGACTATAGCCCAGACAGCTACAGGGATGTTGACTATAGCCCATACAGCTACAAACATGTTGACTATAGCCCAGACAGCTACAAACATGTTGACTATAGCCCATACAGCTACAAGGATGTTGACTATAGCCCATACAGCTACAAACATGTTGACTATAGCCCAGACAGCTACAAGGATGTTGACTATAGCCCATACAGCTACAGGGATGTTGACTATAGCCCAGACAGCTACAAGGATGTTGACTATAGCCCATTCAGATACAAACATGTTGACTATAGCCCATACAGCTACAATCATGTTGACTATAGCCCATACAGCTACAGGGATGTTGACTATAGCCCATACAGCTATAATCATGTTGACTATAGCCCAGACAGCTACAATCATGTTGACTATAGCCCAGACAGCTACAATAATGTTGACTATAGCCCATACAGCTACAGGGATGTTGACTATAGCCCATACAGCTACAAACATGTTGACTATAGCCCATACAGCTACAGGGATGTTGACTATAGCCCAGACAGCTACAAGGATGTTGACTATAGCCCATACAGCTACAGGGATGTTGACTATAGCCCAGACAGCTACAATCATGTTGACTATAGCCCATACAGCTACAGGGATGTTGACTATAGCCCATACAGCTACAATCATGTTGACTATAGCCCATACAGCTACAAACATGTTGACTATAGCCCATACAGCTACAGGGATGTTGACTATAGCCCATACAGCTACAAACATGTTGACTATAGCCCAGACAGGTACAGGGATGTTGACTATAGCCCAGACAGCTACAAGGATGTTGACTATAGCCCATACAGCTACAGGGATGTTGACTATAGCCCATACAGCTACAAACATGTTGACTATAGCCCAGACAGCTACAAACATGTTGACTATAGCCCATACAGCTACAATCATGTTGACTATAGCCCATACAGCTACAAGGATGTTGACTATAGCCCAGACAGCTACAATCATGTTGACTATAGCCCATACAGCTACAGGGATGTTGACTATAGCCCAGACAGCTACAATCATGTTGACTATAGCCCATACAGCTACAGGGATGTTGACTATAGCCCATACAGCTACAAACATGTTGACTATAGCCCATACAGCTACAGGGATGTTGACTATAGCCCATACAGCTACAAACATGTTGACTATAGCCCATACAGCTACAAACATGTTGACTATAGCCCATACAGCTACAAACATGTTGACTATAGACCATACAGCTACAAACATGTTGACTATAGCCCATACAGCTACAGGCAGGGATGTTGACTATAGCCCATACAGCTACAAACATGTTGACTATAGCCCATACAGCTACAAACATGTTGACTATAGCCCATACAGCTACAGGGATGTTGACTATAGCCCATACAGCTACAATCATGTTGACTATAGCCCATACAGCTACAGGGATGTTGACTATAGCCCATACAGCTACAAACATGTTGACTATAGCCCATACAGCTACAAACATGTTGACTATAGCCCATACAGCTACAATCATGTTGACTATAGCCCATACAGCTACAAGGATGTTGACTATAGCCCATACAGCTACAAACATGTTGACTATAGCCCATACAGCTACAGGGATGTTGACTATAGCCCAGACAGCTACAGGGATGTTGACTATAGCCCATACAGCTACAGGGATGTTGACTATAGCCCATACAGCTACAAACATGTTGACTATAGCCCATACAGCTACAAACATGTTGACTATAGCCCATACAATCATGTTGACTATAGCCCATACAGCTACAATCATGTTGACTATAGCCCAGACAGCTACAGGGATGTTGACTATAGCCCATACAGCTACAAACATGTTGACTATAGCCCATACAGCTACAATCATGTTGACTATAGCCCATACAGCTACAATCATGTTGACTATAGCCCATACAGCTACAAGCATGTTGACTATAGCCCATACAGCTACAATCATGTTGACTATAGCCCATACAGCTACAAACATGTTGACTATAGCCCATACAACCATGTTGACTATAGCCCATACAGCTACAATCATGTTGACTATAGCCCATACAGCTACAGGGATGCTGACTATAGCCCATACAGCTACAAACATGTTGACTATAGCCCATACAGCTACAAACATGTTGACTATAGCCCATACAGCTACAAACATGCTGACTATAGCCCATACAGCTACAGGGATGCTGACTATAGCCCATACAGCTACAAACATGTTGACTATAGCCCATACAGCTACAAACATGTTGACTATAGCCCATACAGCTACAAACATGCTGACTATAGCCCATACAGCTACAAACATGTTGACTATAGCCCATACAGCTACAAACATGTTGACTATAGCCCAAACAGCTACAAACATGTTGACTATAGCCCATACAGCTACAAACATGTTGACTATAGCCCAAACAGCTACAAACATGTTGACTATAGCCCATACAGCTACAAGGATGTTGACTATAGCCCAGACAGCTACAAGGATGTTGACTATAGCCCATACAGCTACAGGGATGTTGACTATAGCCCATACAGCTACAAGGATGTTGACTATAGCCCATACAGCTACAAGGATGTTGACTATAGCCCATACAGCTACAAACATGTTGACTATTGCCCATACAATCATGTTGACTATAGCCCATACAGCTACAATCATGTTGACTATAGCCCAGACAGCTACAGGGATGTTGACTATAGCCCATACAGCTACAAACATGTTGACTATAGCCCAGACAGCTACAAACATGTTGACTATAGCCCATACAGCTACAAGGATGTTGACTATAGCCCATACAGCTACAAACATGTTGACTATAGCCCAGACAGCTACAAGGATGTTGACTATAGCCCATACAGCTACAGGGATGTTGACTATAGCCCAGACAGCTACAAGGATGTTGACTATAGCCCATACAGATACAAACATGTTGACTATAGCCCATACAGCAACAATCATGTTGACTATAGCCCATACAGCTACAGGGATGTTGACTATAGCCCATACAGCTATAATCATGTTGACTATAGCCCAGACAGCTACAATCATGTTGACTATAGCCCAGACAGCTACAATAATGTTGACTATAGCCCATACAGCTACAGGGATGTTGACTATAGCCCATACAGCTACAAACATGTTGACTATAGCCCATACAGCTACAGGGATGTTGACTATAGCCCAGACAGCTACAAGGATGTTGACTATAGCCCATACAGCTACAGGGATGTTGACTATAGCCCAGACAGCTACAATCATGTTGACTATAGCCCATACAGCTACAGGGATGTTGACTATAGCCCAGACAGCTACAAGGATGTTGACTATAGCCCATACAGCTACAAACATGTTGACTATAGCCCATACAGCTACAATCATGTTGACTATAGCCCATACAGCTACAGGGATGTTGACTATAGCCCATACAGCTACAAACATGTTGACTATAGCCCATACAGCTACAGGGATGTTGACTATAGCCCATACAGCTACAAACATGTTGACTATAGCCCAGACAGGTACAGGGATGTTGACTATAGCCCAGACAGCTACAAGGATGTTGACTATAGCCCATACAGCTACAGGGATGTTGACTATAGCCCATACAGCTACAAACATGTTGACTATAGCCCAGACAGCTACAAACATGTTGACTATAGCCCATACAGCTACAATCATGTTGACTATAGCCCATACAGCTACAAGGATGTTGACTATAGCCCAGACAGCTACAATCATGTTGACTATAGCCCATACAGCTACAGGGATGTTGACTATAGCCCAGACAGCTACAATCATGTTGACTATAGCCCATACAGCTACAGGGATGTTGACTATAGCCCATACAGCTACAAACATGTTGACTATAGCCCATACAGCTACAGGGATGTTGACTATAGCCCATACAGCTACAAACATGTTGACTATAGCCCATACAGCTACAAACATGTTGACTATAGCCCATACAGCTACAAACATGTTGACTATAGCCCATACAGCTACAAACATGTTGACTATAGCCCATACAGCTACAGGCAGGGATGTTGACTATAGCCCATACAGCTACAAACATGTTGACTATAGCCCATACAGCTACAAACATGTTGACTATAGCCCATACAGCTACAGGGATGTTGACTATAGCCCATACAGCTACAATCATGTTGACTATAGCCCATACAGCTACAGGGATGTTGACTATAGCCCATACAGCTACAAACATGTTGACTATAGCCCATACAGCTACAAACATGTTGACTATAGCCCATACAGCTACAATCATGTTGACTATAGCCCATACAGCTACAAGGATGTTGACTATAGCCCATACAGCTACAAACATGTTGACTATAGCCCATACAGCTACAGGGATGTTGACTATAGCCCAGACAGCTACAGGGATGTTGACTATAGCCCATACAGCTACAGGGATGTTGACTATAGCCCATACAGCTACAAACATGTTGACTATAGCCCATACAGCTACAAACATGTTGACTATAGCCCAGACAGGTACAGGGATGTTGACTATAGCCCAGACAGCTACAAGGATGTTGACTATAGCCCATACAGCTACAGGGATGTTGACTATAGCCCATACAGCTACAAACATGTTGACTATAGCCCAGACAGCTACAAACATGTTGACTATAGCCCATACAGCTACAATCATGTTGACTATAGCCCATACAGCTACAAGGATGTTGACTATAGCCCAGACAGCTACAATCATGTTGACTATAGCCCATACAGCTACAGGGATGTTGACTATAGCCCAGACAGCTACAATCATGTTGACTATAGCCCATACAGCTACAGGGATGTTGACTATAGCCCATACAGCTACAAACATGTTGACTATAGCCCATACAGCTACAGGGATGTTGACTATAGCCCATACAGCTACAAACATGTTGACTATAGCCCATACAGCTACAAACATGTTGACTATAGCCCATACAGCTACAAACATGTTGACTATAGCCCATACAGCTACAAACATGTTGACTATAGCCCATACAGCTACAGGCAGGGATGTTGACTATAGCCCATACAGCTACAAACATGTTGACTATAGCCCATACAGCTACAAACATGTTGACTATAGCCCATACAGCTACAGGGATGTTGACTATAGCCCATACAGCTACAATCATGTTGACTATAGCCCATACAGCTACAGGGATGTTGACTATAGCCCATACAGCTACAAACATGTTGACTATAGCCCATACAGCTACAAACATGTTGACTATAGCCCATACAGCTACAATCATGTTGACTATAGCCCATACAATCATGTTGACTATAGCCCATACAGCTACAATCATGTTGACTATAGCCCAGACAGCTACAGGGATGTTGACTATAGCCCATACAGCTACAATCATGTTGACTATAGCCCATACAGCTACAAGCATGTTGACTATAGCCCATACAGCTACAATCATGTTGACTATAGCCCATACAGCTACAAGCATGTTGACTATAGCCCATACAGCTACAAACATGTTGACTATAGCCCATACAACCATGTTGACTATAGCCCATACAGCTACAATCATGTTGACTATAGCCCATACAGCTACAGGGATGCTGACTATAGCCCATACAGCTACAAACATGTTGACTATAGCCCATACAGCTACAAACATGCTGACTATAGCCCATACAGCTACAGGGATGCTGACTATAGCCCATACAGCTACAAACATGTTGACTATAGCCCATACAGCTACAAACATGTTGACTATAGCCCATACAGCTACAAACATGCTGACTATAGCCCATACAGCTACAAACATGTTGACTATAGCCCATACAGCTACAAACATGTTGACTATAGCCCAAACAGCTACAAACATGTTGACTATAGCCCATACAGCTACAAACATGTTGACTATAGCCCAAACAGCTACAAACATGTTGACTATAGCCCATACAGCTACAAGGATGTTGACTATAGCCCAGACAGCTACAAGGATGTTGACTATAGCCCATACAGCTACAAGGATGTTGACTATAGCCCATACAGCTACAAGGATGTTGACTATAGCCCATACAGCTACAAACATGTTGACTATAGCCCATACAGCTACAAGGATGTTGACTATAGCCCATACAGCTACAAACATGTTGACTATAGCCCATACAGCTACAAACATGTTGACTATAGCCCATACAGCTACAAGGATGTTGACTATAGCCCATACAGCTACAGGGATGTTGACTATAGCCCATACAGCTACAAACATGTTGACTATAGCCCATACAGCTACAATCATGTTGACTATAGCCCATACAGCTACAGGGATGTTGACTATAGCCCATTCAGCTACAAGGATGTACTTCCATGCCAGGTTTATAACCTCACATTGAAGCTTATACAGACCAGAACTGATGTATAGAACAATCTTGAAATTATCTACTTTAATTTAGATACAAGCATCATGAAACCTCTTAACACAATACATGTATTTGTCTTGGTGAATACCAGTGTTTTGGACTCGCTAACCACTCGCCAACCTGCCTACCACTTTTTCCGTGTGGTTTCTTCCTTCACGGTCTCCATGAAATGATGACCCCTTCCCAAATATTTGGTCAAATTATTCATTCTTTATTTTGCTCAACTTACCCCACTCCCCCCAAAAGGACGAGTCCACAGCATTAAAAGGATAGTTTGCCCCTTTATCTACTTCCCATTATTCAGATGAACTAACCATTTTTATGTTGCTGCGTTCCGTTTGAAGGAAGTTGCTAACTAGTGTTAGCGCATTGACAGGAAGTCTATGGGAAGAGCTAGCATGTTAGCATAGACTTCCAGTCTTTGCGCTAATGCTAATTAGAATGGGCTTGCGAAACTACCTATAAACTTCCTTCATACTGGACACACTGATGCAGAGACAATATTATCCAGGAGTTCATGTGACTCCTGGGAAGTAGATAACGGGCCTCATTACCGACATCCAGAAGTAGATAACGGGGCCTCATTACTAACATCCAGAAGTAGATAACGGGGCCTCATTACTGACATCCAGAAGTATACCACGGGGCCTCATTACTGACATCCAGAAGTATACCACGGGGCCTCATTACTGACATCCAGAAGTAGATAACGGGGCCTCATTAGTAACATCCAGAAGTATACCACGGGGCCTCATTACTGACATCCAGAAGTATACCACGGGGCCTCATTACCAAGATCCAGAAGTAGATAACGGGGCCTCATTACCGACATCCAGAAGTAGATAACGGGGCCTCATTACCGACATCCAGAAGTAGATAACGGTGCCTCATTACCGACATCCAGAAGTAGATAACAGGGCCTCATTACCGACATCCAGAAGTAGATAACGGGGCCTCATTACTAACATCCAGAAGTAGATAACGGGGCCTCATTACTAACATCCAGAAGTATACCTTTAACGTTCTGCACATCTATCACTCCAGTCTCTACCACCACCACTCCAGTCTCCATCACCACTCCAGTCTCCACCACCACTCCAGTCTCCACCACCACTCCAGTCTCCTCCACCACTCCAGTCTCCACCACCACTCCAGTCTCCTCCACCACTCCAGTCTTCTCCACCACTCCAGTCTCCTCCACCACTCCAGTCTCCTCCACCACTCCAGTCTCCTCCACCACTCCAGTCTCCTCCACCACTCCAGTCTCCACCACCACTCCAGTCTCCACCACCACTCCAGTCTCCACCACCACTCCAGTCTCCTCCAGTCTCCACCACCACTCCAGTCTCCACCACCACTCCAGTCTCCTCCACCACTCCAGTCTCCTCCACCACTCCAGTCTCCTCCACCACTCCAGTCTCCACCACCACTCCAGTCTCCACCACCACTCCAGTCTCCACCACCACTCCAGTCTCCACCACCACTCCAGTCTCCACCACCACTCCAGTCTCCACCACCACTCCAGTCTCCACCACCACTCCAGTCTCCTCCACCACTCCAGTCTCCTCCACCACTCCAGTCTCCACCACCACTCCAGTCTCCACCACCACTCCAGTCTCCACCACCACTCCAGTCTCCACCACCACTCCAGTCTCCACCACCACTCCAGTCTCCACCACCACTCCAGTGTTTAATTGCTATATTGTAATTAATTCGCCACCATGGCCTATTCATTGCCTTACCTATCTTATCCTACCTCATTTGCACATGCTGTACATTTACTTATTTTTCAACTGTGTTATTGACTGTATGTTTGTTTATTCCATGTGTAACTCTGTGTTGTTGTTGGTGTCAAACTGCTTTGCTTTATCTTGGCCAGGTCGCAGTTGTAAATGAGAACTTGTTTTCAACTAGCCTACCTGGTTAAATAAAAGGTGAAATAATTTTTATTTTTTTTTATTTATTTTTTTAAATGGAGGAATTATAGGAAGTGTCGAGTCCCAGTCTGAACACCGTCAGTGTTTTCCACTAGAAAGGCTATAGCGGTTACATACTCATTTCAGCTTCAGTTAACTACGAACCCTCTCACGCTACAATGAACAATATGAATCTTCCAGCCATCTATCGACAGGACAGGAGCCCGTCAGGCTCAGAGACAGCGATGACAGCCATCTATCGACAGGACAGGAGCCCGTCAGGCTCAGAGACAGCGATGACAGCCATCTATCGACAGGACAGGAGCCTGTCAGTCTCAGAGACAGCGATGACAGCCATCTATCGACAGGACAGGAGCCCGTCAGTCTCAGAGACAGCGATGACAGAGAAACACTGCTGCTTTGACAGTCTGCTGGGTGTGTGTGTTGTGTACGCTGTCGTTGCAGCCACACGTCTTTCAATCGGCCACACGTCTTTCAATCGGCCACACGTCTTCCAATCGGCCACACGTCTTCCAATCGGCCACACGTCTTCCAATCGGCCACACGTCTTCCAATCGGCCACACGTCTTCCAATCGGCCACACGTCTTCCAATCGGCCACACGTCTTCCAATCGGCCACACGTCTTCCAATCGGCCACACGTCTTCCAATCGGCCACACGTCTTCCAATCGGCCACACGTCTTCCAATCGGCCACACGTCTTCCAATCGGCCACACGTCTTCCAATCGGCCACACGTCTTCCAATCGGCCACACGTCTTCCAATCGGCCACACGTCTTCCAATCGGCCACACGTCTTCCAATCGGCCACACGTCTTCCAATCGGCCACACGTCTCCCAATCGGCCACACGTCTCCCAATCGGCCACACGTCTCCCAATCGGCCACACGTCTCCCAATCGGCCACACGTCTCCCAATCGGCCACACGTCTCCCAATCGGCCACACGTCTCCCAATCAGCCACACGTCTCCCAATCAGCCACACGTCGCTCAATCAGCCACACGTCTCTCAATCAGCCACACGTCTCTCAATCAGCCACACGTCTCTCAATCAGCCACACGTCTCTCAATCAGCCACACGTCTCTCAATCAGCCACACGTCTCTCAATCAGCCACACGTCTCCCAATCAGCCACACGTCTCCCAATCAGCCACACGTCTCCCAATCAGCCACACGTCTCCCAATCAGCCACACGTCTCCCAATCAGCCACACGTCTCCCAATCAGCCACACGTCTTCCAATCAGCCACACGTCTTCCAATCAGCCACACGTCTTCCAATCAGCCACACGTCTTCCAATCAGCCACACGTCTTCCAATCAGCCACACGTCTTCCAATCAGCCACACGTCTTCCAATCAGCCACACGTCTTCCAATCAGCCACACGTCATGTAACACGTCAGCCACACACATGTAACACCCTTGTGAATGATTGTTCCTTTTGATTCTAGACTCCATTCCAACCAGGCCGCTAGGCTCCATTCCAACCAGGCCGCTAGGCTCCATTCCAACCAGGCCGCTAGACTCCATTCCAACCAGGCTCCATTCCAACCAGGCCGCTAGACTCCATTCCAACCAGGCCGCTAGGCTCCATTCCAACCAGGCCGCTAGGCTCCATTCCAACCAGGCCGCTAGACCCCATTCCAACCAGACTCCATTCCAACCAGGCCGCTAGGCTCCATTCCAACCAGGCCGCTAGGCTCCAGTCCAACCAGGCCGCTAGACTCCATTCCAACCAGGCTCCATTCCAACCAGGCCGCTAGACTCCATTCCAACCAGGCCGCTAGGCTCCATTCCAACCAGGCCGCTAGGCTCCAATCCAACCAGGCCGCTAGACTCCATTCCAACCAGGCTCCATTCCAACCAGGCCGCTAGACTCCATTCCAACCAGGCCGCTAGACTCCATTCCAACCAGGCTCCATTCCAACCAGGCCGCTAGACTCCATTCCAACCAGGCCGCTAGGCTCCATTCCAACCAGGCCGCTAGGCTCGATTCCAACCAGGCCACTAGACCCCATTCCAACCAGGCTCCATTCCAACCAGGCCGCATGGCTCCATTCCAACCAGGCCGCTAGACCCCATTCCAACCAGGCCGCTAGACCCCATTCCAACCAGGCCGCCAGACCCCATTCCAACCAGGCCGCCAGGCTCCATTCCAACCAGGCCGCCAGGCTCCATTCCAACCAGGCCGCCAGGCTCCATTCCAACCAGGCCGCCAGGCTCCATTCCAACCAGGCCGCCAGGCTCCATTCCAACCAGGCCGCCAGGCTCCATTCCAACCAGGCCGCCAGGCTCCATTCCAACCAGGCCGCCAGGCTCCATTCCAACCAGGCCGCCAGGCTCCATTCCAACCAGGCCGCCAGGCTCCATTCCAACCAGGCCGCCATGCTCCATTCCAACCAGGCCGCCATGCTCAATTCCAACCAGGCCGCCAGACTCCATTCCAACCAGGCTACTAGACTCCATTCCAACCAGGCTACTAGACTCCATTCCAACCAGGCTACTAGACTCCATTCTATCCGTACACAGCCCATCCGTACACAGCCCATCCGTACACAGCCCATCCGTACACAGCCCATCCGTACACAGCCCACCCGTACACAGCCCACCCGTACACAGCCCACCCGTACACAGCCCACCCGTACACAGCCCACCCGTACACAGCCCATCCGTACACAGCCCATCCGTACACAGCCCATCTGTACACAGCCCATCTGTACACAGCCCATCTGTACACAGCCCATCTGTACACAGCCCATCTGTAAACAGCCCATCTGTACACAGCCCATCTGTACACAGCCCATCTGTACACAGCCCATCTGTACACAGTCCATCTGTACACAGCCCATCTGTAAACAGCCCATCTGTAAACAGCCCATCTGTAAACATCCCATCTGTACACAGCCCATCTGTACACAGCCCATCTGTACACAGCCCATCTGTAAACAGCCCATCTGTAAACAGCCCATCTGTACACAGCCCATCTGTAAACAGCCCATCTGTAAACAGCCCATCTGTAAACAGCCCATCTGTAAACAGCCCATCCGTACACAGCCCATCCGTACACAGCCCATCTGTACACAGCCCATCTGTACATAGCCAATCTGTAAATAGCCCATCCAACTACCTTATCCCCATATTGTTATGTATTTATGTTGCTCCTTTGCACCCCAGTATCTCTACTTGTACAATGATCTTCTGCACATCTACCAACCGTGTTTAATTTAACATACTGCAATAATTTCACCACTACGGCCTATTTATTGCCTCACCTCCCTTATCTTACCTCATTTGCACTCACTGTATATATACTTTCTCTATTGTGTTATTGACTATGTTTGTTTATTCCATGTGTAACTCTGTTGTTGTTTGTGTCGAACTGCTTTGCTTTATCTTGGCCAGGTCACAGTTGTTAATGAGAACTACCTGGTTAAATAAAGGTGATCTGGTCTACCTGGTTAAATAAAGGTGATCTGGTCTACCTGGTTAAATAAAGGTGATCTGGTCTACCTGGTTAAATAAAGGTGATCTGGTCTACCTGGTTAAATAAATGTGATCTGGTCTACCTGGTTAAATAAAGGTGATCTGGTCTACCTGGTTAAATAAAGGTGATCTGGTCTACCTGGTTAAATAAAGGTGATCTGGTCTACCTGGTTAAATAAAGGAGATCTGGTCTACCTGGTTAAATAAAGGTGATCTGGTCTACCTGGTTAAATAAAGGTGATCTGGTCTACCTGGTTAAATAAATGTGATCTGGTCTACCTGGTTAAATAAAGGTGATCTGGTCTACCTGGTTAAATAAAGGTGATCTGGTCTACCTGGTTAAATAAAGGTGATCTGGTCTACCTGGTTAAATAAAGGAGATCTGGTCTACCTGGTTAAATAAAGGTGATCTGGCCTACCTGGTTAAATAAAGGTGATCTGGTCTACCTGGTTAAATAAAGGTGATCTGGCCTACCTGGTTAAATAAAGGTGATCTGGTCTACCTGTTTAAATAAAGGTGATCTGGCCTACCTGTTTAAATAAAGGTGATCTGGCCTACCTGTTTAAATAAAGGTGATCTGGTCTACCTGGTTAAATAAAGGTGATCTGGCCTACCTGGTTAAATAAAGCTGATCTGGTCTACCTGGTTAAATAAAGGTGATCTGGTCTACCTGGTTAAATAAAGGTGATCTGGTCTACCTGGTTAAATAAAGGTGATCTGGTCTACCTGGTTAAATAAAGGTGATCTGGTCTACCTGGTTAAATAAAGGTGATCTGGTCTACCTGGTTAAATAAAGGTGATCTGGCCTACCTGGTTAAATAAAGGTGATCTGGTCTACCTGGTTAAATAAAGGTGATCTGGTCTACCTGGTTAAATAAAGGTGATCTGGTCTACCTGGTTAAATAAAGGTGATCTGGTCTACCTGGTTAAATAAAGGTGATCTGGTCTACCTGGTTAAATAAAGGAGATCTGGTCTACCTGGTTAAATAAAGGTGATCTGGCCTACCTGGTTAAATAAAGGTGATCTGGTCTACCTGGTTAAATAAAGGTGATCTGGCCTACCTGGTTAAATAAAGGTGATCTGGTCTACCTGTTTAAATAAAGGTGATCTGGCCTACCTGTTTAAATAAAGGTGATCTGGTCTACCTGGTTAAATAAAGGTGATCTGGTCTACCTGGTTAAATAAAGGTGATCTGGCCTACCTGGTTAAATAAAGCTGATCTGGCCTACCTGGTTAAATAAAGGTGATCTGGCCTACCTGGTTAAATAAAGGTGATCTGGTCTACCTGGTTAAATAAAGGTGATCTGGTCTACCTGGTTAAATAAAGGTGATCTGGTCTACCTGGTTAAATAAAGGTGATCTGGTCTACCTGGTTAAATAAAGGTGATCTGGCCTACCTGGTTAAATAAAGGTGATCTGGTCTACCTGGTTAAATAAAGGTGATCTGGTCTACCTGGTTAAATAAAGGTGATCTGGTCTACCTGGTTAAATAAAGGTGATCTGGCCTACCTGGTTAAATAAAGGTGATCTGGTCTACCTGGTTAAATAAAGGTGATCTGGTCTACCTGGTTAAATAAAGGTGATCTGGTCTACCTGGTTAAATAAAGGTGATCTGGTCTACCTGGTTAAATAAAGGTGATCTGGCCTACCTGGTTAAATAAAGGTGATCTGGTCTACCTGGTTAAATAAAGGTGATCTGGTCTACCTGGTTAAATAAAGGTGATCTGGTCTACCTGGTTAAATAAAGGTGATCTGGCCTACCTGGTTAAATAAAGGTGATCTGGTCTACCTGGTTAAATAAAGGTGATCTGGTCTACCTGGTTAAATAAAGGTGATCTGGTCTACCTGGTTAAATAAATGTGATCTGGCCTACCTGGTTAAATAAAGGTGATCTGGTCTACCTGGTTAAATAAAGGTGATCTGGTCTACCTGGTTAAATAAAGGTGATCTGGTCTACCTGATTAAATAAAGGTGATCTGGTCTACCTGGTTAAATAAAGGTGATCTGGTCTACCTGGTTAAATAAAGGTGATCTGGTCTACCTGGTTAAATAAAGGTGATCTGGCCTACCTGGTTAAATAAAGGTGATCTGGTCTACCTGGTTAAATAAAGGTGATCTGGTCTACCTGGTTAAATAAAGGTGATCTGGCCTACCTGGTTAAATAAAGGTGATCTGGTCTACCTGGTTAAATAAAGGTGATCTGGTCTACCTGGTTAAATAAAGGTGATCTGGTCTACCTGGTTAAATAAATGTGATCTGGCCTACCTGGTTAAATAAAGGTGATCTGGTCTACCTGGTTAAATAAAGGTGATCTGGTCTACCTGGTTAAATAAAGGTGATCTGGTCTACCTGATTAAATAAAGGTGATCTGGTCTACCTGGTTAAATAAAGGTGATCTGGTCTACCTGGTTAAATAAAGGTGATCTGGTCTACCTGGTTAAATAAAGGTGATCTGGCCTACCTGGTTAAATAAAGGTGATCTGGTCTACCTGGTTAAATAAAGGTGATCTGGTCTACCTGGTTAAATAAAGGTGATCTGGTCTACCTGGTTAAATAAAGGTGATCTGGTCTACCTGGTTAAATAAAGGTGATCTGGTCTACCTGGTTAAATAAAGGTGATCTGGTCTACCTGGTTAAATAAAGGTGATCTGGTCTACCTGGTTAAATAAAGGTGAAATATCTGTTTTTACTTGATAATCGAAGGGAGCACATCCACAGGTCTTACCCAGCTCCACTGCTGTGGCAGGCAGCTACATTAAACCAATTATAGAAAATCCTCTCAGATGTTTTAGGTGGAAAAGTCCACATTTCCTCAGCTTTCAATAAAAGCACTCATTTGTCCACATTTCAACAGATTTCTGAATCGTGAATTCACTGACAACGGAGCAGAGTCCTGCACCCAGCAACGTCACGAGTCACGGGACCCATTTCAGTACAACACTACAGAGAGAGAGGAGGGCCAATTCCACCAAACTACTTTAAATGTATGGCATCACTTGGGAGTTTCTGGATTTTGAGTAAACTTATTTTAAAACTGTATAAAACAAAACACATTTTTCCAATCTGGGCAGTGAACTCAATAGCAGCGTATTTCAGATGATATCAAGGCATTAGAATGTACCAGAAGACACCAAAATAGAGCTGGTTAGGCAAAATATTCTTAGCCTCGGCCCAGGGGATCACGGCTGGCAACTTTCTCTATTTGGCTGGCTATTCTATGTGTGCGCGTGGGGGGTACAGTAGGCTACTTCTTGGGTTTATGGCACTGACTAACAGAATACGAGAGCGACAGAGAGAGCGACAGAGAGAGGGGGGACAGAGAGGTGGACAGAGAGAGGGAGAGAGAGAGAGAGAGAGAGAGAGAGAGGGGACAGAGGGACAGAGAGGTGGACAGAGAGAGGGGGAGAAAGAGAGAGGGGAAAAGAGGGAAAGAGAGAGAGAGGGAAAGAGAGAGAGAGAGAGAGAAAGAGAGAGAGAGGGAGAGAGAGAGAGAGGGAAAGAGAGCGAGAGAGGGAAAGAGAGAGAGAGAGAGGGAAAGAGAGAGAGAGAGGGAAAGAGAGGGAAAAAGACTTTATGAGTCGGTTTAGGATGTCTCTTTCTCACCCTCCCTTTCTGTCTCTCTCTCCCCCAGGTTTTCCCTCCTCTCGGGACCAGGAAGAGAAGAGACTCTCTGGGTTCAGTTTGCTGGGAGGGTCTTGGGTTGTATTTCTTCCAACACAGTCTGGGAACAGAGCCAACTAGACTAGAGCAAGAAGGAAAAATAACAAACAGCAGCCACAGTACAGACAGTAGGGAGACCATTCTAAATAGAAGTGGGGAAAAGAGAGAGGGAAAGAGGCCCTTCTGTGAGTAAGAACTAAACTGCATTCACATTAGCAAAAGCCAAAAAGGAGGAGTGAGAATGAGAGAAGAGGGAGAAGAGAGAAGAGGGAGAAGAGAGAAGAGGAGAGGGAGAAGAGAGAAGATGAGAGGGAGAAGAGAGAAGAGGAGAGGGAGAAGAGAGAAGAGGAGAGGGAGAAGAGAGAAGAGGGAGAAGAGAAGAGAGGAGAGGGAGAAGAGAAGAGAGGAGAGGGAGAAGAGAAGAGAGGGAGAAGAGAAGAGGAGAAGAGAGGAGAGGGAGAAGAGAAGAGAGGGAGGAGAGAAGAGAGGGAGGAGAGGGAGAAGAGAAGAGAGGGAGGAGAGGGAGAAGAGAAGAGAGGGAGGAGAGGGAGAAGAGAAGTGAGGGAGGAGAGGGAGAAGAGAGAAGAGGGAGAAGGAGAAGAGAGAAGAGGGAGAAGAGAAGAGAGGGAGAAGAGAAGAGGAGAAGAGAGGAGAGGGAGAAGAGAAGAGAGGGAGGAGAGGGAGAAGAGAGGGAGGAGAGGGAGAAGAGAAGAGAGGGAGGAGAGGGAGAAGAGAGAAGAGGGAGAAGGAGAACAGAGAAGAGGGAGAAGGAGAAGAGAGAAGAGAGAAGAGGGAGAAGAGAGAAGAGAGAAGAGGGAGAAGAGAAGAGAGAAGAGGGAGAAGAGAAGAGAGGAGAGGGAGAAGAGAAGAGAGGAGAGGGAGAAGAGAAGAGAGGAGAGGGAGAAGAGAAGAGAGGAGAGGGAGAAGAGGAGAGGGAGAAGAGAGGGAAGAGAAGAGATGAGAGGGAGAAGAGGGAAGAGGGAGAAGAGAAGAGAGAAGAGGGAGAAGAGAGAAGAAGGAGGGGAGAAGAGAAGAGAGGAGAGGGAGAAGAGGGAAGAGGAGAGGGAGAAGAGAGGGAAGAGAAGAGAGGAGGGGGAGAAGAGAGGGAAGAGAAGAGAGGAGAGGGAGAAGAGAGAAGAGGGAGAAGAGAAGAGAGGAGAGGAGAGGGAGAAGAGGGAGAAGAGAGGGAAGAGGAGAGGAGGGGTAGAAGAGAGAAGAGGGAGAAGGAGAGGGAAGAGAAGAGAGGAGAGTGAGAAGAGAGAAGAGGGAGAAGAGGAGAAGAGAGGAGAGGGAGAAGAGAGGGAGAAGAGGAGAGGGAGAAGAGAGAAGAGGGAGAAGGAGAAGAGAGAAGAGAAGAGAGAAGAGGGAGAAGAGGGAAGAGGAGAGGGAGAAGAGAGAAGCGGGAGAAGAGAAGAGAGAAGAGAGAAGAGGGAGAAGAGAAGAGAGAAGAGAGAAGAGGGAGAAGAGAAGAGAGAAGAGGGAGAAGAGAAGAGAGGAGAGGGAGAAGAGAAAAGAGGAGAGGGAGAAGAGGGAAGAGGAGAGGGAGAAGAGGGAAGAGGAGAGGGAGAAGAGAGGGAAGAGAAGAGATGAGAGGGAGAAGAGGGAAGAGGGAAGAGGGAGAAGAGAAGAGAGAAGAGGGAGAAGAGAGAAGAGGGAGGGGAGAATAGAAGAGAAGAGAGGAGAGGGAGAAGAGGGAAGAGGAGAGGGAGAAGAGAGGGAAGAGGAGAGGGGGAAGAGAAGAGAGGAGGGGGAGAAGAGAGGGAAGAGAAGAGAGGAGAGGGAGAAGAGAGAAGAGAGGAGAGGAGAGGGAGAAGAGGGAGAAGAGAGGGAAGAGGAGAGGAGAGGTAGAAGAGAGAAGAGGGAGAAGGAGAGGGAAGAGAAGAGAGGAGAGGGAGAAGAGAGGGAAGAGAAGAGAGGAGAGGAGAGGGAGAAGAGGGAGAAGAGAGGGAAGAGGAGAGGAGGGGTAGAAGAGAGAAGAGGGAGAAGGAGAGGGAAGAGAAGAGAGGAGAGTGAGAAGAGAGAAGAGGGAGAAGAGGAGAAGAGAGGAGAGGGAGAAGAGAGGGAGAAGAGGAGAGGGAGAAGAGAGAAGAGGGAGAAGGAGAAGAGAGAAGAGAAGAGAGAAGAGGGAGAAGAGGGAAGAGGAGAGGGAGAAGAGAGAAGCGGGAGAAGAGAAGAGAGAAGAGAGAAGAGGGAGAAGAGAAGAGAGAAGAGAGAAGAGGGAGAAGAGAAGAGAGAAGAGGGAGAAGAGAAGAGAGGAGAGGGAGAAGAGAAAAGAGGAGAGGGAGAAGAGGGAAGAGGAGAGGGAGAAGAGGGAAGAGGAGAGGGAGAAGAGAGGGAAGAGAAGAGATGAGAGGGAGAAGAGGGAAGAGGGAAGAGGGAGAAGAGAAGAGAGAAGAGGGAGAAGAGAGAAGAGGGAGGGGAGAATAGAAGAGAAGAGAGGAGAGGGAGAAGAGGGAAGAGGAGAGGGAGAAGAGAGGGAAGAGGAGAGGGGGAAGAGAAGAGAGGAGGGGGAGAAGAGAGGGAAGAGAAGAGAGGAGAGGGAGAAGAGAGAAGAGAGGAGAGGAGAGGGAGAAGAGGGAGAAGAGAGGGAAGAGGAGAGGAGAGGTAGAAGAGAGAAGAGGGAGAAGGAGAGGGAAGAGAAGAGAGGAGAGGAGAGGGAGAAGAGAGGGAAGAGAAGAGAGGAGAGAGAGAAGAGAGAAGAGGGAGAAGAGAATAGAGAAGAGGGAGAAGAGAATAGAGGGAGAAGAGAAGAGAGGGAGAAGAGAGGGAAGAGAAGAGAGGAGGGGGAGAAGAGAGGGAAGAGAAGAGAGGGAGAAGACAGGAGAGGGAGAAGACAGGAGAGGGAGAGAAATGGTGAATGTGGTGTGGCATAGGATGGCGTGTAACCTACAGAACTAGGGGTGCAAAATTCAGGTAACTTTCCCAAATGACCAAGGTTTTCCAGATAACCAGGTTGGAAGCTTTCAGGAGGGAATAGGCAGAAAATGTGTAATCGTCCTGCCAGGATTTCTGGAAAACCTGGGAAATGTTGCAACCCTACACAGAACCATGGTGTGGAATGATGCGAAGGGCAGGCTAATCTAGGTTTCTCTGGGAAGTGAACAGAATCGCGGATGTTATAACACCTTGACAGGATTAGTTCTGTTTTTTAAATTATTGAATGGAGCCGCATATTGGACCTTGTGGTTTTGTCTCAACTTCAAAAGGCCAAGTTAACTCCTAAAGTAAAACTAACCTGATAGGTGCTCCTAAAGTAAAACTACCCTGATAGGTGCTCCTAAAGTAAAACTAAAAAGAGGCCTACCCTGATAGGTGCTCCTAAAGTAAAACTAAAAAGAGGCCTACCCTGATAGGTGCTCCTAAAGTAAAACTAACCTGATAGGTGCTCCTAAAGTAAAACTACCCTGATAGGTGCTCCTAAAGTAAAACTAACCTGATAGGTGCTCCTAAAGTAAAACTAACCTGATAGGTGCTCCTAAAGTAAAACTAAAAGAGGCCTACCCTGATAGGTGCTCCTAAAGTAAAACTAACCCTGATAGGTGCTCCTAAAGTAAAACTAAAAAGAGGCCTACCCTGATAGGTGCTCCTAAAGTAAAACTAAAAAGAGGCCTACCCTGATAGGTGCTCCTAAAGTAAAACTAACCTGATAGGTGCTCCTAAAGTAAAACTAACCTGATAGGTGCTCCTAAAGTAAAACTAACCTGATAGGTGCTCCTAAAGTAAAACTAAAAGAGGCCTACCCTGATAGGTGCTCCTAAAGTAAAACTAAAAGAGGCCTACCCTGATAGGTGCTCCTAAAGTAAAACTAAAAGAGGCCTACCCTGATAGGTGCTCCTAAAGTAAAACTAAAAAGAGGCCTACCCTGATAGGTGCTCCAAAAGTAAAACTAAAAAGAGGCCTACCCTGATAGGTGCTCCTAAAGTAAAACTAAAAAGAGGCCTACCCTGATAGGTGCTCCTAAAGTAAAACTAAAAAGAGGCCTACCCTGATAGGTGCTCCTAAAGTAAAACTACCCTGATAGGTGCTCCTAAAGTAAAACTAAAAAGAGGCCTACCCTGATAGGTGCTCCTAAAGTAAAACTAAAAGAGGCCTACCCTGATAGGTGCTCCTAAAGTAAAACTAAAAGAGGCCTACCCTGATAGGTGCTCCTAAAGTAAAATTAACCTGATAGGTGCTCCTAAAGTAAAACTAACCTGATAGGTGCTCCTAAAGTAAAACTACCCTGATAGGTGCTCCTAAAGTAAAACTACCCTGATAGGTGCTCCTAAAGTAAAACTACCCTGATAGGTGCTCCTAAAGTAAAACTAACCTGATAGGTGCTCCTAAAGTAAAACTACCCTGATAGGTGCTCCTAAAGTAAAACTACCCTGATAGGTGCTCCTAAAGTAAAACTAACCTGATAGGTGCTCCTAAAGTAAAACTAAAAGAGGCCTACCCTGATAGGTGCTCCTAAAGTAAAACTAAAAGAGGCCTACCCTGATAGGTGCTCCTAAAGTAAAACTACCCTGATAGGTGCTCCTAAAGTAAAACTAACCTGATAGGTGCTCCTAAAGTAAAACTAAAAGAGGCCTACCCTGAGAGGTGCTCCTAAAGTAAAACTAAAAGAGGCCTACCCTGATAGGTGCTCCTAAAGTAAAACTAAAAGAGGCCTACCCTGATAGGTGCTCCTAAAGTAAAACTACCCTGATAGGTGCTCCTAAAGTAAAACTAACCTGATAGGTGCTCCTAAAGTAAAACTAAAAGAGGCCTACCCTGATAGGTGCTCCTAAAGTAAAACTAAAAGAGGCCTACCCTGATAGGTGCTCCTAAAGTAAAACTAACCTGATAGGTGCTCCTAAAGTAAAACTAAAAGAGGCCTACCCTGATAGGTGCTCCAAAAGTAAAATTAACCTGATAGGTGCTCCTAAAGTAAAACTAAAAGAGGCCTACCCTGATAGGTGCTCCTAAAGTAAAACTAACCTGATAGGTGCTCCTAAAGTAAAACTAACCTGATAGGTGCTCCTAAAGTAAAACTAACCTGATAGGTGCTCCTAAAGTAAAACTAAAAGAGGCTTACCCTGATAGGTGCTCCTAAAGTAAAACTAAAAGAGGCCTACCCTGATAGGTGCTCCTAAAGTAAAACTAAAAGAGGCCTACCCTGATAGGTGCTCCTAAAGTAAAACTAACCTGATAGGTGCTCCTAAATTAAAACTAACCTGATAGGTGCTCCTAAAGTAAAACTAAAAGAGGCCTACCCTGATAGGTGCTCCTAAAGTAAAACTAACCTGATAGGTGCTCCTAAAGTAAAACTAACCTGATAGGTGCTCCTAAAGTAAAACTAAAAGAGGCCTACCCTGATAGATGCTCCTAAAGTAAAACTAACCTGATAGGTGCTCCTAAAGCAAAACTAAAAAGAGGCCTACCCTGATAGGCGAATATGTGTTTACATACAGCAAGTCCTTCTGAGTTCATAACAACCCTGTTTACTGTAGATGAAGGCCTTGCCTATAGATCCAAGTCTGCTCTTACAACCATGTACTGTGGTGTCTCCTCTCCCTCTGCCTTCTCAATATCACATTATTCTTTCATAGCTTCACCTTGACTGTGCTGCTTGTAACTCATCCCAACGCCAGTCTCAGATCACCTTGCCAGATAAGCAACACTTTGTCAGCAACAACATACCAAGGGTGCGTCCCAATAATCTCTCCTGTCTCCTGAAGTGTAAACTTGTTCACTAATTCCCACAAACCTAAAAGCATTGGATTGGTCTTCCCACAAACCTAAAAGCATTTGATTGGTCTTCCCACAAACCTAAAAGCATTGGATTGGTCTTCCCACAAACCTAAAAGCACTGGATTGGTCTTCCCACAAACCTAAAAGCATTGGATTGGTCTTCCCACAAACCTAAAAGCATTGGATTGGTCTTCCCACAAACCTAAAAGCATTGGAGGGTTTCCACCTTATTGTTATACCAGTCAGTCAAGAGAAGTGAACAATTAGACACTGAGAGAAAAAATATTATTGGGACACACAACAAATCTGCCGTGCTTGGAGGGAGGGAGACTGTGTCGGCATGCTACTAGTAGCTACTTCACAGTACAAAACTCCTGTTCATCCGTTTATTCAAATCATCTTATTCTCTGTCGGTTCCTTCTGTCTTCCCTTTACAGTGGACTGGCCACGCCTGGTTTCTCTGTAGGTTCCTTCTGTCTAACCTAATCCTGTTCCCTTTACAGTGGACTGGCCACGCCTGGTTTCTCTGTAGGTTCCTTCTGTCTAACCTAATCCTGTTCCCTTTACAGTGGACTGGCCACGCCTGGTTTCTCTGTAGGTTCCTTCTGTCTAACCTAATCCTGTTCCCTTTACAGTGGACTGGCCACGCCTGGTTTCTCTGTAGGTTCCTTCTGTCTAACCTAATCCTGTTCCCTTTACAGTGGACTGGCCACGCCTGGTTTCTCTGTAGGTTCCTTCTGTCTAACCTAATCTTGTTCCCTTTACAGTGGACTGGCCACGCCTGGTTTCTCTGTAGGTTCCTTCTGTCTAACCTAATCCTGTTCCCTTTACAGTGAACTGGCCACGCCTGGTTTCTCTGTAGGTTCCTTCTGTCTAACCTAATCCTGTTCCCTTTACAGTGAACTGGCCATGCCTGGTTTCTCTGTAGGTTCCTTCTGTCTAATCCTGTTCCCTTTACAGTGAACTGGCCATGCCTGGTTTCTCTGTAGGTTCCTTCTGTCTAACCTAATCCTGTTCCCTTTACAGTGGACTGGCCACGCCTGGTTTCTCTGTAGGTTCCATCTAATAGGTTCCACACATCAGTAGGATTGTCAAACATTTACTTACCAAGAGTACTTAGCACCTCTAAACAGAGTCTCTCTTTTCTGTTGACACCGCAGAGACTTTTATCTCCCTCACCAACTTTAAACATCAGCTATCTGAGCAGCTAACCGATCGCTGCAGCTGTACATAGTCTATCGGTAAATAGCCCACCCATTTTTACCTACCTCATCCCCATACTGTTTTTATTTATTTACTTTTCTGCTCTTTTACACACCAGTATATGTACATGACCATCTGACCATCTGATCATTTATCACTCCAGTGTTAATCTGCAAAATTGTAATTATTCGCCTACCTCCTCATGCCTTTTGCACACAATGTATATAGACTCTCTTTTTTTTCTACTGTGTTATTGACTTGTTTATTGTTTACTCCATGTGTAACTCTGTGTTGTCTGTTCACACTGCTATTGCTTTATCTTGGCCAGGTCGCAGTTGTAAATGAGAACTTGTTCTCAACTAGCCTACCTGGTTAAATAAAGGTGAAATAAAATAAAATAAATAAGCCGTCAGTTTTTGAAGCCGTCAGTGTAGTTAAAAATACCCCTAACTAGAAGGTGGTAGTAGCGTTGCATTCTTAAGACTGGTTTGGCAATGCTAGTCCCTGTGTATTTTGCTCTGTAGGTATCCAATGTTTGCTAACTAGCTAGCTGCGCTAATGTTGCTATTGTTGTAGAAAACCCATGTTGCTACATGCCAGATGGCCAGCTAGCAAGAATACAGTTTCTTTTAAATGAAATGTACTGTCCATAATCCCATACTGCCAGTGTCAGCCAGTTTGTTTTTAGCTAGCTAGTTAACGTTAGCATGTCATTCGATAGCTAGAACAAAATATTTGTTCCTTTTTGTTGTCACTCCTGTCGGCTCCTCCCACGTGAAGGTCCGTGCGCTCCGATTGGCTCTAAGTCAAGTTGTCACTCCTGTCGGCTCCCCCCACGTGGAGGTCCGTGCGCTCCGATTGGCTCTAAGTCAAGTTGTCACTCCTGTCGGCTCCCCCCACGTGGAGGTCCGTGCGCTCCGATTGGCTCTAAGTCAAGTTGTCACTCCTGTCGGCTCCCCCCACGTGGAGGTCCGTGCGCTCCGATTGGCTCTAAGTCAAGTTGTCACTCCTGTCGGCTCCCCCCACGTGGAGGTCCGTGCGCTCCGATTGGCTCTAAGTCAAGTTGTCACTCCTGTCGGCTCCCCCCACGTGGAGGTCCGTGCGCTCCAATTGGCTCTAAGTCAAGTTGTCACTCCTGTCGGCTCCCCCCACGTGGAGGTCCGTGCGCTCCGATTCGCTCTAAGTCAAGTTGTCACTCCTGTCGGCTCCCCCCACGTGGAGGTTCGTGCGCTCCGATTGGCTCTAAGTCAAGTTGTCACTCCTGTCGGCTCCCCCCACGTGGAGGTCCGTGCGCTCCGATTGGCTCTAAGTCAAGTTGTCACTCCTGTCGGCTCCCCCCACGTGGAGGTCCGTGCGCTCCGATTGGCTCTAAGTCAAGTTGTCACTCCTGTCGGCTCCCCCCACGTGGAGGTTCGTGCGCTCCGATTGGCTCTAAGTCAAGTTGTCACTCCTGTCGGCTCCCCCCACGTGGAGGTTTGTGCGCTCCGATTGGCTCTAAGTCAAGTTGTCACTCCTGTCGGCTCCCCCCACGTGGAGGTTTGTGCGCTCCGATTGGCTCTAAGTCAAGTTGTCACTCCTGTCGGCTCCCCCCACGTGGAGGTTTGTGCGCTCCGATTGGCTCTAAGTCAAGTTGTCACTCCTGTCGGCTCCCCCCACGTGGAGGTCCGTGCGCTCCGATTGGCTCTAAGTCAAGTTGTCACTCCTGTCGGCTCCCCCCACGTGGAGGTTCGTGCGCTCCGATTGGCTCTAAGTCAAGTTGTCACTCCTGTCGGCTCCCCCCACGTGGAGGTCCGTGCGCTCCGATTGGCTCTAAGTCAAGTTGTCACTCCTGTCGGCTCCCCCCACGTGGAGGTCCGTGCGCTCCGATTGGCTCTAAGTCAAGTTGTCCGCCACTGAGGAGCAAGTAGAAACCGCAGGCTCGTCTTTTGTTCTAGCAAGAGAAGGAACATCCTCCTACTGTGATAAGTATCTATCGGCAGTCAGATTATCTGTGTGTTTTATGCCTCATGATCGTTTCCTATCCACTGTGCCTCTGTTTTTGCTTGCTCTTTATGGTCCAGGCCAGGTATCTGTAAAGCACTTTGTGACTCTTAGCACAACACAAAAAAAAAGTGGCTTTATAAAATACATTTGATTGAATTCTATGGATTAGATAGGGATCCTCAAGAGGACAACTCAGTTCGACACGACGTGGGTTAGCGAGGCTATTTTAAAAATGACAAAAGGTGCGCGCTGGGTCTGCTTTGCCTGCTCTATAGCCCTCAAAGACAATTCAGATCAGGTTACAGGCTACGTCCGGCTAAATATAGGTCTAGGATATCGCACTGCACAGACCGAGTGACGGGAAAGACTGCTACAGGACCACAGGACCACAGTGCAGCCGCCTGCTATCACACCATACTTAACAACGTCTCCTTTTTTAGGCTGAATATGGACAAAACTGACTGGGTCAGTGTTCACAACAAAGACTGGGGGGGGGGGGAGGGACACACCAATGCACTTGACTAGCCACATATGATGTGTCCCAAATCACACCACATTTACTGTAGTGCTGAGCACTACTTTGTTATTACTACATAGTACCGATGTTACTACGATATTACATCTGTATTAGCCATGCCAGTCAACACTAGTTAGTAGTTAACATTACACCTGTATTAGCCATGCCAGTCAACACTAGTTAGTAGTTAACATTACACCTGTGTTAGCCATGCCAGTCAACACTAGTTAGTAGTTAACATTACACCTGTGTTAGCCATGCCAGTCAACACTAGTTAGTAGTTAACATTACACCTGTGTTAGCCATGCCAGTCAACACTAGTTAGTAGTTAACATTACACCTGTGTTAGCCATGCCAGTCAACACTAGTTAGTAGTTAACATTACACCTGTGTTAGCCATGCCAGTCAACACTAGTTAGTAGTTAACATTACACCTGTATTATGCCAGTCAACACTAGTTAGTAGTTAACATTACACCTGTATTATGCCAGTCAACACTAGTTAGTAGTTAACATTACACCTGTATTATGCCAGTCAACACTAGTTAGTAGTTAACATTACACCTGTGTTAGCCATGCCAGTCAACACTAGTTAGTAGTTAACATTACACCTGTGTTAGCCATGCCAGTCAACACTAGTTAGTAGTTAACATTACACCTGTGTTAGCCATGCCAGTCAACACTAGTTAGTAGTTAACGTTACACCTGTGTTATGCCAGTCAACACTAGTTAGTAGTTAACATTACACCTGTGTTAGCCATGCCAGTCAACACTAGTTAGTAGTTAACATTACACCTGTATTAGCCATGCCAGTCAACACTAGTTAGTAGTTAACATTACACCTGTATTATGCCAGTCAACACTAGTTAGTAGTTAACATTACACCTGTATTAGCCATGCCAGTCAACACTAGTTAGTAGTTAACATTACACCTGTATTAGCCATGCCAGTCAACACTAGTTAGTAGTTAACATTACACCTGTATTAGCCATGCCAGTCAACACTAGTTAGTAGTTAACATTACACCTGTGTTAGCCATGCCAGTCAACACTAGTTAGTAGTTAACATTACACCTGTGTTAGCCATGCCAGTCAACACTAGTTAGTAGTTAACATTACACCTGTATTAGCCATGCCAGTCAACACTAGTTAGTAGTTAACATTACACCTGTGTTAGCCATGCCAGTCAACACTAGTTAGTAGTTAACATTACACCTGTGTTAGCCATGCCAGTCAACACTAGTTAGTAGTTAACATTACACCTGTGTTAGCCATGCCAGTCAACACTAGTTAGTAGTTAACATTACACCTGTGTTAGCCATGCCAGTCAACACTAGTTAGTAGTTAACATTACACCTGTATTAGCCATGCCAGTCAACACTAGTTAGTAGTTAACATTACACCTGTGTTAGCCATGCCAGTCAACACTAGTTAGTAGTTAACATTACACCTGTGTTAGCTATGCCAGTCAACACTAGTTAGTAGTTAACATTACACCTGTGTTAGCCATGCCAGTCAACACTAGTTAGTAGTTAACATTACACCTGTATTAGCCATGCCAGTCAACACTAGTTAGTAGTTAACATTACACCTGTGTTAGCCATGCCAGTCAACACTAGTTAGTAGTTAACATTACACCTGTATTATGCCAGTCAACACTAGTTAGTAGTTAACATTACACCTGTGTTAGCCATGCCAGTCAACACTAGTTAGTAGTTAACATTACACCTGTGTTAGCCATGCCAGTCAACACTAGTTAGTAGTTAACATTACACCTGTATTATGCCAGTCAACACTAGTTAGTAGTTAACATTACACCTGTGTTAGACATGCCAGTCAACACTAGTTCGTAGTTAACATTACACCTGTATTAGCCATGCCAGTCAACACTAGTTAGTAGTTAACATTACACCTGTGTTAGACATGCCAGTCAACACTAGTTAGTAGTTAACATTACACCTGTGTTAGACATGCCAGTCAACACTAGTTAGTAGTTAACATTACACCTGTGTTAGCCATGCCAGTCAACACTAGTTAGTAGTTAACATTACACCTGTGTTAGCCATGCCAGTCAACACTAGTTAGTAGTTAACATTACACCTGTATTAGCCATGCCAGTCAACACTAGTTAGTAGTTAACATTACACCTGTATTAGCCATGCCAGTCAACACTAGTTAGTAGTTAACATTACACCTGTATTAGCCATGCCAGTCAACACTAGTTAGTAGTTAACGTTACACCTGTGTTAGCCATGCCAGTCAACACTAGTTATTAGTTAACATTACACCTGTATTAGCCATGCCAGTCAACACTAGTTAGTAGCTAACATTACACCTGTGTTAGCCATGCCAGTCAACACTAGTTAGTAGTTAACATTACACCTGTGTTAGCCATGCCAGTCAACACTAGTTAGTAGTTAACATTACACCTGTGTTAGCCATGCCAGTCAACACTAGTTAGTAGTTAACATTACACCTGTATTAGCCATGCCAGTCAACACTAGTTAGTAGTTAACATTACACCTGTGTTAGCCATGCCAGTCAACACTAGTTAGTAGTTAACATTACACCTGTGTTAGCAATGCCAGTCAACACTAGTTAGTAGTTAACATTACACCTGTGTTAGCCATGCCAGTCAACACTAGTTAGTAGTTAACATTACACCTGTTAGCCATGCCAGTCAACACTAGTTAGTAGTTAACATTACACCTGTTAGCCATGCCAGTCAACACTAGTTAGTAGTTAACATTACACCTGTATTAGCCATGCCAGTCAACACTAGTTAGTAGTTAACATTACACCTGTATTAGCCATGCCAGTCAACACTAGTTAGTAGTTAACATTACACCTGTGTTAGCCATGCCAGTCAACACTAGTTAGTAGTTAACATTACACCTGTGTTAGCCATGCCAGTCAACACTAGTTAGTAGTTAACATTACACCTGTTAGCCATGCCAGTCAACACTAGTTAGTAGTTAACATTACACCTGTTAGCCATGCCAGTCAACACTAGTTAGTAGTTAACATTACACCTGTATTAGCCATGCCAGTCAACACTAGTTAGTAGTTAACATTACACCTGTGTTAGCCATGCCAGTCAACACTAGTTAGTAGTTAACATTACACCTGTGTTAGCCATGCCAGTCAACACTAGTTAGTAGTTAACATTACACCTGTGTTAGCCATGCCAGTCAACACTAGTTAGTAGTTAACATTACACCTGTATTAGCCATGCCAGTCAACACTAGTTAGTAGTTAACATTACACCTGTGTTAGCCATGCCAGTCAACACTAGTTAGTAGTTAACATTACACCTGTTAGCCATGCCAGTCAACACTAGTTAGTAGTTAACATTACACCTGTTAGCCATGCCAGTCAACACTAGTTAGTAGTTAACATTACACCTGTATTAGCCATGCCAGTCAACACTAGTTAGTAGTTAACATTACACCTGTGTTAGCCATGCCAGTCAACACTAGTTAGTAGTTAACATTACACCTGTGTTAGCCATGCCAGTCAACACTAGTTAGTAGTTAACATTACACCTGTGTTAGCCATGCCAGTCAACACTAGTTAGTAGTTAACATTACACCTGTATTAGCCATGCCAGTCAACACTAGTTAGTAGTTAACATTACACCTGTGTTAGCCATGCCAGTCAACACTAGTTAGTAGTTAACATTACACCTGTGTTAGCCATGCCTGTCAACACTAGTTAGTTGATATTTACAGTGCCGGTTTATTCACTGTGTATTCCTTGTGTCACTATTTTTAATCATTATCTTTAAATTTGCATTGTTGGAAAATGACCTGTAATTAAGCATTAGTCTACACCTGTTGTTTACGAAGCATGTGACATAACATTAGTGACTGTTAATCCGGTTGGTAAGACGCATGCATATCACTGAGGCCATAATGAAAGAAAGGAAGTGTGACCATGCTGGTCATCTATGAACATTTGAACGTCTTGGCCATGTTCTGTTATAATCTCCATCCGGCACAGCCAGAAGAGGACTGGCCACTCTAGGTTTCTTCCTAGGTTTTGGCCTTTCTAGGGAGTTTTTCCTAGCCACTGTGCTTCTACACCTGCCTTGCTTGCTGTTTGGGGTTTTAGGTTGGGTTTCTCTACAGCACTTTGAGATATCAGCTGATGTAAGAAGGGCTTTATAAATACATTTGGTAGCATTTGGTAGCAAAGTATTAGTGAGAACTTGAAATCTCTGATCCCTGTCTGATGGGGAAAACGTTGTGGAGGAGTTTGGTCAATGCATTGTTCACCATCTAGTAGATATATCTTCAAGACCTCAGTCAGTCACTTCTTGCATGAACACTAAGACCTCAGTCAGTCACTTCTTGCATGAACACTAAGACCTCAGTCAGTCACTTCTTACATGACCACTAAGACCTCAGTCAGTCACTTCTTGTATGAACACTAAGACCTCAGTCAGTCACTTCTTGCATGAATACTAAGACCTCAGTCAGTCACTTCTTGTATGAACACTAAGACCTCAGTCAGTCACTTCTTGCATGACCACTAAGACCTCAGTCAGTCACTTCTTGTATGAACACTAAGACCTCAGTCAGTCACTTCTTACATGACCACTAAGACCTCAGTCAGTCACTTCTTACATGACCACTAAGACCTCAGTCAGTCACTTCTTGTATGAACACTAAGACCTCAGTCAGTCACTTCTTGCATGAACACACCAAAACATTAGTGAAGAGGGCACGACAACACTTTTCCCCCCTCGTGAGACTGAAAAGATTTGGCATGGGTCCTCAGATCCTCAGAAAGGGTCTACAGCGGCACCATCGTGACCGGTTGCATCATCGCCTGGTACGGCAACTGCTCGTAGTGCATACGGCCCAGTACATCACTGGGGCCAAGCTTCCTGCCATCCAGGACCTCTATACTAGGCAGTGTCTGAGGGAGGCCCCCAAAAAAAGTGTCAAAGACCCCAGTCACCCAAGTGATAGACTGTTCTCTCTGCTACCAGCACGGAGCACCAAGTCTAGGTCCAAAAGGCTTTCTTATTAACAGCTTCTACCCCCAAGCCATAAGACTCCTGAACAGCTAATCAAATGGCCACCCGGGCTCTTTACATTGACCCTTTACATTTGTTTTTACACTGCTGCTACTCACGGTTTATTATCTATGTATAGTCACTCTACCTTGACTAACCTGTACCCTGGACATTGACTCGGTACAGATACCCCCGTATAGAGCCTCGTTATTGTTATGTAAATGTGTTGTGTTACTTTTAGATTGATTTTATATATTTTTTAAAAACTTTAGTTTATTTAGTGAATATTTAATTTCAACTTCATTTATAGAACTGCATTGTTGGTTAAAGGCTTGTAAGTAAGCATTTCACAGTAAGGTCTACCTACACCTGTTGTATTCAGCATTTCACTGTAAGGTCTACCTACACCTGTTGTATTCAGCATTTCACAGTAAGGTCTACCTACACCTGTTGTATTCAGCATTTCACTGTAAGGTCTACTACACCTGTTGTATTCAGCATTTCACAGTAAGGTCTACTACACCTGTTGTATTCAGCATTTCACAGTAAGGTCTACTACACCTGTTGTATTCAGCATTTCACAGTAAGGTCTACTACACCTGTTGTATTCAGCATTTCACTGTGAGGTCTACTACACCTGTTGTATTCATCATTTTACTGTGAGGTCTACTACACCTGTTGTATTCAGCATTTCACTGTAAGGTCTACTACACCTGTTGTATTCAGCATTTCACTGTCTACACCTGTTGTATTCAGCATTTCACTGTAAGGTCTAATGCACCTGTTGTATTCAGCATTTCACTGTAAGGTCTACCTACAACTGTTGTATTCAGCATTTCACTGTAAGGTCTAACCTACACCTGTTGTATTCAGCATTTCACAGTAAGGTCTACCTACACCTGTTGTATTCAGCATTTCACTGTAAGGTCTACTACACCTGTTGTATTCAGCATTTCACAGTAAGGTCTACTACACCTGTTGTATTCAGCATTTCACTGTAAGGTCTACTACACCTGTTGTATTCAGCATTTCACTGTGAGGTCTACCTACACCTGTTGTATTCAGCATTTCACTGTAAGGTCTACTACACCTGTTGTATTCAGCATTTCACAGTAAGGTCTACTACACCTGTTGTATTCAGCATTTCACTGTAAGGTCTACTACACCTGTTGTATTCAGCATTTCACAGTAAGGTCTACTACACCTGTTGTATTCAGCATTTCACTGTGAGGTCTACTACACCTGTTGTATTCATCATTTTACTGTGAGGTCTACTACACCTGTTGTATTCAGCATTTCACTGTAAGGTCTACTACACCTGTTGTATTCAGCATTTCACAGTAAGGTCTACTACACCTGTTGTATTCAGCATTTCACAGTAAGGTCTACTACACCTGTTGTATTCAGCATTTCACAGTAAGGTCTACTACACCTGTTGTATTCAGCATTTCACTGTGAGGTCTACTACACCTGTTGTATTCAGCATTTCACTGTAAGGTCTACTACACCTGTTGCATTCAGCATTTTACTGTGAGGTCTACTACACCTGTTGTATTCAGCATTTCACTGTGAGGTCTACTACACCTGTTGTATTCAGCATTTCACTGTCTACACCTGTTGTATTCAGCATTTCACTGTAAGGTCTACTACACCTGTTGTATTCAGCATTTCACTGTGAGGTCTACTACACCTGTTGTATTCAGCATTTCACTGTGAGGTCTACTACACCTGTTGAATTCAGCATTTCACTGTAAGGTCTACTACACCTGTTGTATTCAGCATTTCACAGTAAGGTCTACTACACCTGTTGTATTCAGCATTTCACTGTGAGGTCTACTACACCTGTTGTATTCATCATTTTACTGTGAGGTCTACTACACCTGTTGTATTCAGCATTTCACTGTAAGGTCTACTACACCTGTTGTATTCAGCATTTCACAGTAAGGTCTACTACACCTGTTGTATTCAGCATTTCACAGTAAGGTCTACTACACCTGTTGTATTCAGCATTTCACAGTAAGGTCTACTACACCTGTTGTATTCAGCATTTCACTGTGAGGTCTACTACACCTGTTGTATTCAGCATTTCACTGTAAGGTCTACTACACCTGTTGCATTCAGCATTTTACTGTGAGGTCTACTACACCTGTTGTATTCAGCATTTCACTGTGAGGTCTACTACACCTGTTGTATTCAGCATTTCACTGTCTACACCTGTTGTATTCAGCATTTCACTGTAAGGTCTACTACACCTGTTGTATTCAGCATTTCACTGTGAGGTCTACTACACCTGTTGTATTCAGCATTTCACTGTGAGGTCTACTACACCTGTTGAATTCAGCATTTCACTGTGAGGTCTACTACACCTGTTGTATTCAGCATTTCACTGTAAGGTCTACTACACCTGTTGTATTCAGCATTTCACTGTAAGGTCTACTACACCTGTTGTATTCAGCATTTCACTGTAAGGTCTACTACACCTGTTGTATTCAGCATTTCACTGTGAGGTCTACTACACCTGTTGTATTCAGCATTTCACTGTAAGGTCTACTACACCTGTTGTATTCAGCATTTCACTGTGAGGTCTACTATACCTGTTGTATTCAGCATTTCACTGTAAGGTCTACTACACCTGTTGTATTCAGCATTTCACTGTGAGGTCTACTACACCTGTTGTATTCAGCATTTCACTGTGAGGTCTACTACACCTGTTGAATTCAGCATTTCACTGTAAGGTCTACTACACCTGTTGTATTCAGCATTTCACTGTGAGGTCTACCTACACCTGTTGTATTCAGGGCGCTTGTGACACCTTCTCCAAATTGACTACATACAGTCACTGAAGTTAAATGTAGCCAGGCTGAGAGGGCATAGTATACCCTGGTGTAGGCATGCTATGGACCTGGCCAAACTGCAGTTAGCTAACTA
This sequence comes from Oncorhynchus mykiss, assembly GCF_057628025.1. Taxonomy (NCBI): domain Eukaryota; kingdom Metazoa; phylum Chordata; class Actinopteri; order Salmoniformes; family Salmonidae; genus Oncorhynchus; species Oncorhynchus mykiss. The sequence continues at coordinate 44,070,590 of NC_143045.1, read as the reverse complement.
CTTTTCACAGCTGATACTCACGTTAGGGCAAGTTAGCTGTATAAATATATTTGCCCCGAAATACATACATTAGTTATGTACCTAACGTTAGGTCATTCATACGTTAAAGACTTTAAAGTGTACTGCTCGTTTGATAATTAGTACTTGTATCAGGCTAAACCAGCTCGCCAAGAAATATTAACGTGTCCACCGACTGCTATTTGACGGTCCTCGGACATTGTAGCTAACTGAGTAGCCTAACTGTTAGCTAGCTTTAATAGTTTTCATTCTTGTTAAAAAGTCGTACATCTGTCTAGGAATGTAACGTTAGCGAACTAACGTTGTCCGGTTAATGGATCCACAAGCGTACATAAACATTAATCGTTATATAGTTAACTTTGTCTGGCTAGAGTTAATATGAATATATTATTGCTGGGCCTGAGTTCAACCTGAATGTTATTAACACAGTCACTGCGCTGTGCTATAGCTAGCCAGTTAGCATGTAGCAAGCTGTGCTATAGTTATAGCATGAAGCAAGCTGCGTTGTGCTATAGTTAGCCAGTTAGCATGTAGCAAACTGCGCTGTGCTATAGCTAGCCAGTTAGCATGTAGCAAACTGCGCTGTGCTATAGCTAGCCAGTTAGCATGTAGGAAGCTGCGCTGCGGTGTGCTATAGTTAACCAGTTAGCATGTAGCAAGATGCACTGTGATATAGTTAGCCAGTTAGCATGTAGCAAGCTGCGTTGTGCTGTGCTATAGTTAGCCAGTTAGCATGTAGCAAGCTGCGCTGTACTGTGCTATAGTTAGCCAGTTAGCATGTAGCAAGCTGCGTTGTGATGTGCTATAGTTAGCCAGTTAGCATGTAGCAAGCTGCGTTGTGCTGTGCTATAGTTAGCCAGTTAGCATGTAGCAAGCTAACGTTACCGTTGGTCTCGGTGCGATGGTGACAAAACACACATCCATCTATCTACACGTTAATCCATTTGTTGGAACTGGTTCGTAACTAGCTTGCTAGTTTAATTTGGTTTGGCGTGTGTTATTGCCTTGATATATATATCATGTCGAGGGTTAACAAAATGTTCCCTATAATGACTGCTAGGTAGTAATGTCATGACATCGTTCAAGAGGAAGATGTCGCTTTTCTTACCCCATTTTCGTTGGTATCTGAGGAGGCCGATGTGGTGTCAGGAGTGACGGCCAAACCGACATTTCCCCACCGAAGAGGCTGCAACCGCTTTGCTCCTTCTTTTCTTATTTTTTTAGCACTGCGCAAGGTTCCTCCCGGGTTTAAAAAACCGTAGCCGGTTCTGGTGCAATTGCAGGGTGTTTTTTTTTTCTCGACAACGGTGATAAAACCATACGAGGTTTTCACGTTTAGACTTTAGGGTTCAAAAACGGAGGACGCGTCCTCTCGAACAAACGGCAGATCATGACTCCGGTATCGGCGCTGTGGAAAGGCAGGACGTTGCATTTGTGTCCATAGCATTCACACACACATTACCAGCCACTGACTGACTGATGTGGCCACTCAGCACAGACATCCGTATAAAGCTGATATACCTAAATTAAACTGATCGAGACACTCAAACACACCTTGAAATCTTTCTCTCTTTTTTTGTATTGTTATTGGTATTTCTAATTATTACTAAGTTGGAAACACAGGTAATTTTAGGTTACTCAAAATATTGTTCTTTACAATTGAATGTCATATAGCATAATAGTCTCATAACAGTATAATAATGATATTCATAATCATAATTATATAGTAATAAGATTGTTATAACTACACATTATATTTGCTATTGTTTTGTTGATTATATTGCTGTTGTTGTTGTCATTCCTATTGTTGTACTAGTTTTACTGTTTGTGTGTTGATGTTTATATTGATGCTATCTGGCAAATGTACAGTACATTACCGCTGATCCTAAGAGTCAGTGACTTGTTGAAGGACAAAACAGCATCTTCCCACCTAAATGAATAGTGCCTTATTAGTAGTATAATGTGGTGCAACCACAGGAGGTTGGTGGCATCTTCATTGGTGGAGGAAGGGCTCATGAAAAGCCTGGAGCGGAGTAGTGTGGAATGGCATCAAATGCATCAAACACCTGGGTTCCATGTGTTTGATGCCATTCCATTCGCTTTGTTCCCGGCCATTATTATGAGTCGTCCTCCCCTCAGCAGCTTCCCGTGGGGGGCAACTGATATACCCTTTGATTCAGGGTGACCCATAATGGCACAGAGTTTGGTAGTATCTATAACCTCATTTCCCAGGTGAGGACAGAGGACTCCCTCTTGTGGTATACAATACATAATAACCCTAATTCTATAGAATTAGATACCCTTAAAGTTGAATACATAGGATCAGAACCCTTAAAGCTGAAAACATAGGATCAGAACCCTTAAAGCTGAAAACATAGGATCAGAACCCTTAAAGTTGAATACATAGGATCAGAACCCTTAAAACTGAAAACATAGGATCAGAACCCTTAAAACTGAATACATAGGATCAGAACCATTAAAGCTGAAAACATAGGATCAGAACCCTTAAAACTGAAAACATAGGATCAGAACCCTTAAAACTGAAAACATAGGATCAGAACCCTTAAAACTGAATACATAGGATCAGAACCATTAAAGCTGAAAACATAGGATCAGAACCCTTCAAGTTGAATATATAGGATCAGAACCCTTACAGCTGAATACATAGGATCAGAACCCTTACAGCTGAAAACATAGGATCAGAACCCTGAAAACTGAATACATAGGATCAGAACCCTTACAGCTGAATACATAGGATCAGAACCCTTACAGCTGAAAACATAGGATCAGAACCCTGAAAGCTGAATACATAGGATCAGAACCCTTACAGCTGAATACATAGGATCAGAACCCTTACAGCTGAATACATAGGATCAGAACCCATAAAGAGGAATACTGTGCATTCAGAAAGTATTCAGACCCCTTGACTTTCTCCACATTTTGTATTACATTTTAAAAAAAGAAATACCTTATTTACATAAGTTTTCAGACCTTTTGCTATGAAACATGAAAATACAGCTCAGGTGCTTCCTGTTTCCGTTGATCATCCTTGAGATGTTTCTACAACTTCAT